>NC_064638.1:1213686452-1213991532 GCF_023864345.2 Schistocerca serialis cubense | reverse complement strand
TCTTCTGTTACCCAAGGATTTCTACTAGCCCTCGTCTTTTTACCTACTTGATCCTCTGCTGCCTTCACTACTTCATCCCTCAAAGCTACCCATTCTTCTTCTACTTTATTTATTTCCCCCATTCCTGTCAATTGCTCCCTTATGCTCTCCCTGAATCTCTGTACAACCTCTGGTTCTTTTAGTTTATCCAGGTCCCATCTCCTTAAATTCCCACCTTTTTGCAGTTTCTTCAGTTTTAATCTACAGGTCATAACCAATAGATTGTGGTCAGAGTCCACATCTGTCCCTGGAAATGTCTTACAATTTAAAACCTGGTTCCTAAATCTCTGTCTTATCATTATATAATCTATCTGATACCTTTTAGTATCTCCAGGGTTCTTCCATGTATACAACCTTCTTTCATGATTCTTAAACCAAGTGTTAGTTATGATTATGTTGTGCTCTGTGCAAAATTCGACCAGGCGGCTTCCTCTTTCATTTCTGTCCCCCAATCCATATTCACCTACTACGTTTCCTTCTCTCCCTTTTCCTACACTCGAATTCCAGTCACCCATGACTATTAAATTTTCGTCTCCCTTCACAATCTGAATAATTTCTTTTATTTCATCATACATTTCTTCAATTTCTTCGTCATCTGCAGAGCTAGTTGGTATATAAACTTGTACTACTGTAGTAGGTGTGGGCTTCGTATCTATCTTGGCCACAATAATGCGTTCACTATGCTGTTTGTAGTAGCTTACCCGCATTCCTATTTTCCTATTCGTTATTAAACCTACTCCTGCATTACCCCTATTTGATTTTGTGTTTATAACCCTGTAGTCACCTGACCAGAAGTCTTGTTCCTCCTGCCACCGAACTTCACTAATTCCCACTATATCTAACTTCAACCTATCCATTTCCCTTTTTAAATTTTCTAACCTCCCTGCCCGATTAAGGGATCTGACATTCCACGCTCCGATCCGTAGAACGCCAGTTTTCTTTCTCCTGATAACGACATCCTCTTGAGTAGTCCCCGCCCGGAGATCCGAATGGGGGACTATTTTACCTCCGGAATATTTTACCCAAGAGGACACCATCATCATGTAATCATACAGTAAAGCTGCATGCCCTCGGGAAAAATTACGGCTGTAGTTTCTCCTTGCTTTCAGCCGTTCGCAGTACCAGCACAGCAAGGCCGTTTTGGTTATTGTTACAAGGCCAGATCAGTCAGTCATCCAGACTGTTGCCCTTGCAACTACTGAAAAGGCTGCTGCCCCTCTTCAGGAACCACACGTTTGTCTGGCCTCTCAACAGATACCCCTCCGTTGTGGTTGCACCTACGGTACGGCTATCTGTATCGCTGAGGCACGCAAGCCTCCCCACTAACGGCAAGGTCCATGGTTCATGACCAATTTAAGTTACCGATATGCTCACCTTAGAACTTACAATTTTCTACCTTGTTCATTATTTCTTGCTGTTGTATTAGGTTAATGTCAGAGGTGATACTTTTTTACAATACAGTGCTGGGTGAACTGTGTCATCATTTTCTTTTCTTTCAATATTTGGAGCTAGTCTATGCAGTAATTTTCACAACATCTTTTACTATTTTCTCTGTTCTTATTTCTTTGTGGGATGAGTAAGTGCTGGCTGCAAATTCGTTAATTTAGCCTAAATCTTATTAGGGCCATCAGGTATTATCTTGCATCAGACTTGGATTTCACACATATAATACCTTTTTTACATCATAATTAAGTAATAAATTACAATTTTAATATGACAACTGTTATTCAAATGATTTGACTGCCTGAAGAGGCAGTGAGTAAATAACACTGACTAGAACTGTTAAAGTTAATATTGGCAGTAAGTTACTGCTGACACTAATAATAATAATTATTATTATTATAATTATAACAAAAATAATATAAAAGAAATTATTCAGATTGTGAAGGGAGACGAAAATTTAATAGTCATGGGTGACTGGAATTCGAGTGTAGGAAAAGGGAGAGAAGGAAATATAGTAGGTGAATATGGATTGGGGGACAGAAATGAAAGAGGAAGCCGCCTGGTAGAATTTTGCACAGAGCACAACATAATCATAACTAACACTTGGTTTAAGAATCATGAAAGAAGGTTGTATACATGGAAGAACCCTGGAGATACTAAAAGGTATCAGATAGATTATATAATGGTAAGACAGAGATTTAGGAACCAGGTTTTAAATTGTAAGACATTTCCAGGGGCAGATGTGGACTCTGACCACAATCTATTGGTTATGACCTGTAGATTAAAACTGAAGAAACTGCAAAAAGGTGGGAATTTAAGGAGATGGGACCTGGATAAACTAAAAGAACCAGAGGTTGTACAGAGATTCAGGGAGAGCATAAGGGAGCAATTGACAGGAATGGGGGAAATAAATACAGTAGAAGAAGAATGGGTAGCTTTGAGGGATGAAGTAGTGAAGGCAGCAGTGGATCAAGTAGGTAAAAAGACGAGGGCTAGTAGAAATCCTTGGGTAACAGAAGAAATATTGAATTTAATTGATGAAAGGAGAAAATATAAAAATGCAGTAAGTGAAACAGGCAAAAAGGAATACAAACGTCTCAAAAATGAGATCGACAGGAAGTGCAAAATGGCTAAGCAGGGATGGCTAGAGGACAAATGTAAGGATGTAGAGGCCTATCTCACTAGGGGTAAGATAGATACCGCCTACAGGAAAATTAGAGAGACCTTTGGAGATAAGAGAACGACTTGTATGAATATCAAGAGCTCAGATGGAAATCCAGTTCTAAGCAAAGAAGGGAAAGCAGAAAGGTGGAAGGAGTATATAGAGAGTCTATACAAGGGCGATGTACTTGAGGACAATATTATGGAAATGGAAGAGGATGTAGATGAAGATGAAATGGGAGATACGATACTGCGTGAAGAGTTTGACAGAGCACTGAAAGACCTGAGTCGAAACAAGACCCCCGGAGTAGACAATATTCCATTGGAACTACTGACGGCCGTGGGAGAGCCAGTCCTGACAAAACTCTACCATCTGGTGAGCAAGATGTATGAAACAGGCGAAATACCCACAGACTTCAAGAAGAATATAATAATTCCAATTCCAAAGAAAGCAGGTGTTGACAGATGTGAAAATTACCGAACTATCAGTTTAATAAGTCACAGCTGCAAAATACTAACACGAATTCTTTACAGACGAATGGAAAAACTAGTAGAAGCCAACCTCGGGGAAGATCAGTTTGGATTCCGTAGAAACACTGGAACACGTGAGGCAATACTGACCTTACGACTTATCTTAGAAGAAAGATTAAGGAAAGGCAAACGTACGTTTCTAGCATTTGTAGACTTAGAGAAAGCTTTTGACAATGTTGACTGGAATACTCTCTTTCAAATTCTAAAGGTGTCAGGGGTAAAATACAGGGAGCGAAAGGCTATTTACAATTTGTACAGAAACCAGATGGCGGTCATAAGAGTCGAGGGACATGAAAGGGAAGCAGTGGTTGGGAAGGGAGTAAGACAGGGTTGTAGCCTCTCCCCGATGTTGTTCAATCTGTATATTGAGCAAGCAGTAAAGGAAACAAAAGAAAAATTCGGATTAGGTATTAAAATTCATGGAGTAGAAATAAAAACTTTGAGGTTCGCCGATGACATTGTAATTCTGTCAGAGACAGCAAAGGACTTGGAAGAGCAGTTGAATGGAATGGACAGTGTCTTGAAAGGAGGATATAAGATGAACATCAACAAAAGCAAAACAAGGATAATGGAATGTAGTCTAATTAAGTCGGGTGATGCTGAGGGAATTAGATTAGGAAATGAGGCACTTAAAGTAGTAAAGGAGTTTTGCTATTTGGGGAGCAAAATAACTGATGATGGTCGAAGTAGAGAGGATATAAAATGTAGGTTGGCAATGGCAAGGAAAGCGTTTCTGAAGAAGAGAAATTTGTTAACATCCAGTATTGATTTAAGTGTCAGGAAGTCATTTCTGAAAGTATTTGTATGGAGTGTAGCCATGTATGGAAGTGAAACATGGACGATAAATAGTTTGGACAAGAAGAGAATAGAAGCTTTCGAAATGTGGTGCTACAGAAGAATGCTGAAGATTAGATGGGTAGATCACATAACTAATGAGGAAGTATTGAATAGGATTGGGGAGAAGAGAAGTTTGTGGCACAACTTGACCAGAAGAAGGGATCGGTTGGTAGGACATGTTCTGAGGCATCAAGGGATCACCAATTTAGTATTGGAGGGGAGCGAGGAGGGTAAAAATCGTAGAGGGAGACCAAGAGATGAATACACTAAGCAGATTCAGAAGGATGTAGGTTGCAGTAGGTACTGGGAGATGAAAAAGCTTGCACAGGATAGAGTAGCATGGAGAGCTGCATCAAACCAGTCTCAGGACTGAAGACGACAACAACAACATAAACAAAAATAATAATAGTAATGACAATAACAATGACAGTAATAATAATAATAATAAATAATAATAATAATATGGTAATGGCAGATAAAAGAAGAATTTGTAGTGTACAAAGCAGACCTTTTCTGATACAGTATGTTCTCGGAATAGAAAACGTAAGAAGAATGCATCGGCCAAGAATACTGGGAAATGAGGAAGATTAGTTTTGTGGATGTACAGCGGTAATGACTGCGTATAGAGGCGATGACAATCCTTACTGTTGCTGTAGCATGTACGTCATTACGGTCTTATGATTCTGCATATGTTGTTCAGTTCTCTGTATATCAGATCCGGGATCATCCTACTAAGAACAAGAAAATGGTTAACGTTGGAGTGGGACAGAAAGGATTTTGCTCTGATCGGAGCGTGTGTTTCTGCCATGTTGTTCAGACAAGAGCGTTAAGGTCGAGGAGAGGCATGAGGGACAGTTTTTATCGACTAGACAGTAGAGAAGACAGAGCGTATGAAAAGCTCTGGGCTTGTCTCCACGCAATCGGGATAGCTGAGCATGTATTGGTGAAATGTGATCAAAGAGTCGAATATCACAGATACAGCTGGCCGACGTGGCCGAGCGGTTCTAGACGCTTCAGTCTGGAACCGCTACGGTCGCAGGTTCGAATCCTGCCTCGGGCGTGGATGTGTGTGATGTCCTTAGGTTAGTTCTAGGGGACTGATGACCTCAGCTGTTAAGTCCCCTAGTGCTCAGAGCCATTTGAACCATCACAGGTATGACGAATACAGGCACTTATAACCAGTTCGAGGCATAAAGTATAAATATTTATGGAGTGAGCATTCGGATGTGCAGAACGAGAAATCTGTCCGCAACATCTCGTCCTACTCAAGTCACGTGGTATTGGGACGGCACATTTTTGTCCGTACAGCGCTTAGCGTATTATGAATGTTATTACTTCGCTAAAACATACAGATCACCTTCAGAAGTATCCTGAAGCTTTGTATATTCGTTCTATAGACATCTTAACAATTTTATCCCCGGAAATGAAATAGTTTTAAATCTGTGAAGATCAAGGGCCTTATTATTTTTCGCCGCAGTATCATGGCTCAGTTCCACTTTACTTACGTTTTTTCGGGTGCGGGAAAAGAAGTGACAGCCAACAATACCTTTTTAGGTTTTCTGTTGACTTATTCATGTTGTCGAATCTCCGTTGGAGCTAATTACGTCATAATTACACTGTACTGGGCGCCGATGCATCACAGGAAAGGGGGGGGGGGGGCGCATTTGTAGCAATCAAATTGTTAGTGTAAATAAGCTCTGTTCGTCTGTCGGGAAACTAGAATACAAAAATTATGTAATGTAGGAAACTGTCTCATGTAGAAGTACTTTGATACACACAAGAATTTTACGAACCGAATAAACTGGAGGAAATCATTCACACTGTCTTATATAAATTTTGTTGTGTCTAGACAAGACAGCCTAGACACAATGAGAGGAAGCCGAAAGGCACGCGCTACGCTCACGCAGATGGGCGTGAGGTCTGAAACAGGATACGTAATGAATGCTATAAAGAAAAGTACGTAGCTTCTGGAATACTTAACTTTAATCCATCCTTTTGGTACATCTGGAGATTGTGGCGATACAAGTGAGACTCTTTAGATACATGCAATGTTACTAATGGCGCCTTGCTAGGTCGCAGCCATTGACTTAGCTGAAGGCTAACTATCTGCTCTGCAAATGAGCGAGGCTTCGTCAGTGTGCATCGCTAGCTACGTCGTCCGTACAACTGGGGCGAGTGCTAGTCCGTATCTCGAGACCTGACTTGTGGTGCCGCTCGGTCTGCGATCACACAGTGGCGACACGCGGGTCCGACATGTACTAATGGACCGCGGCCGATTTAAAACTACCACCTAGCAAGTGTGGTGTCTGGCGGTGACCCCACAAATTTTATCTGCAGATGAACATAGCATGAATACGTAAACAATGATTGGCAGCTTGAACGCACTTGCAAATTTATCTAGCATTTCTCTCGTAAACACGTGGGCAAAAAGGAAAAAAAAAATCGTAGGAATTTGCTCTACAGTACCAGACATTATAATACGGCATATCGATGTTTTCAAAAATGTAAAGCGCCTCACATCAAAAATGATTTTCATGTTTAGAGATTTGTTGTACGTTCCTATGAAAAGTAACTGGTCCTCCTTCCACGTAGTTTTATTTACATGCGCAGCAACAACAATACTGCGCCATGGCTGTTATTACTACTAAAACGTGCAGAGACGTATGTAAAAACAGGATAATAGATGTAATATTAAAGTTTCTCTGTTACCACAAATTGCAGACAAGCAGCGACGTCCCATTACCACGTGACTAGCCCAGTTTGGTGTTGAGAACAAGCGCAGTAGGCTATGCTAACTCCATAGATATTTATACTCTATGGTTCCAAACAGCGTGAGCTTTCCTGAGAAAAGCGTTTCAGAGTAACATCGCTGTAAGCGGTAATGGTAAACATACGAGTTCGTACAAGTTTCTTTTTCAGTTCAAGAGGGAAGAGCATTATATTTTTGTGTAGGGCGTGGGGAGATGCCGATGTCTTATTGCAAACAGCAATTACGTGCTCAGTTATATTTTCATCTATTATTACAACTAAACTCTTTGCTGAAGGAGAGAAATTGATGTTGGTCCCATTTATGAGTAATGATTGTAGGGATTCCCACGATTTCGGGCTAATGAGCCCAGAACCACCAATCAGTGCCGCTTGGATTTTGGAAGGGTTAAGCTTTAATCCTATGCTGCATACCCATTTTGATAGTGCACACAGGTCGTTATTAAGATTCTCTATAGCTGTCTTCAGGTTTATTGCTTTTGCACGTAGATACAACTGGAGGTCATCAAAGTAGATGCGCTATTTGCAGTAGTACAAAACTGACGCGACATCATTTACGTACAACGAAAAGAATATAGGACCTAATACAGAACCCTAGGGGCGCCTGATACTACGTGCCTCCATTGTGACTTTATGGTGTCTGACAAGACGCGTTGCTGGCCGTCAGGTATGAGCCAAACCATTGCATTGTATTTTGCGAAAAATTTTGGCATCACGTGAATGAACTATCTGAATAGGAAGGGCCTCCGGGTCGTTGTGATGTACGGCTGTGTTTACAGTTTATGCACGAGGTCCTGTTCTGCGCCGCTATGCCCGTTGCAGCCTTCACGAGTTTGTCTCTCAGTACGTTTTATTCACTATCATACCTTCTTGACATATGCTTTTTGAACAGAAAATTTCTGATAGTTGAACATAGCGTGATAGTGACCTTATTCGCGAGAAACGCGTCGCTCTTAATTTCATAAAGAACATCGTACAATCTGCAACTGTTTTCTAAATATTAGGCTTCTAAGTTTGGCAAGTAAAATATCATAGTCGACAGTGTCAAAGGTTTTGCTGATATCTAAGAAGCATATGATCTTAGCCTACTTTGTATCCATGGCGAGCTTCTGGTCATGTGACTCTCTTCAAGGCAGATGTGATGCTGCAAAGGAGACTTTGTCCTGCACGTCTCGAAGGCAAAGAGATCTTACAAGGGGACGCCACGACATTGGGATCACAGATTTACTTCAGACTTGGTACACTTTTAGCAGGCCATTACAACAACATACTGTGCAATGAGTAAGGTGCAGTACTCTGGCAATTCCGAGAAAATCGCAATGGAAGATTTACGCGTCCATTATGTCACGGATGTATCTGTGCATAGGTGCTGGATGTTAGAGTTCATGGTAGTCGAGTGGCAACCGTCACGTTAAGTCAGCGTGTTCTATCAGTGTGTTGGCTGCCCTCTGTAATAAAAAGAATTGAGTGAATGGATAATCGAAAAACGTGGGTATTATACGACGTCCACCGGGAACAAATTCAATGAACGGCAAGGAACAAATGGAGACTAAGGAAAAAAGAAAGGAGAAAGTGGTTAGCTTTCGAACTGCGTAAGACGAACGATTCAATTCAAACTTAATTTTTAATCTATATTTTAGATTACTGGTCATATTATTTACATTATATGCCATTTAATATTTAATATAATTTCAAGAACCACTGGTATTTGCATGAAGCTTTAGTGGATTCCGTATTGTTTCATTACTCACTATTTTTAATTAAATTTAATTATTAGAACAAGCATAACTAGCGACAAGTAAATGAGTCTTCCTGAAAAATGTACATGGTGTCTGGTAAGATACCCGAAGCTACTTTGAACCTCGGCGCTTCGATCTGCAGACGCAGAGGCAGGTCCCATTTGGCAGGTAACCGTTTGTGGAAATTGTAACACCGAGAAAGAAACGAATGAATTCAGTTAATTTAATACCACAGGTTACGTATATGGTAAGTAACAAATGATTACTTTTCCAAATCTGTACATTTCCTTTGAGCCCTACTATTCCGTATGTCGTGTGACCACCACGCACTGCAATTAGAGCTGTTATACGTCGTTGCATTGAACCAGTAAGGTTCTGAATACGTTTCTGAAGGATTTCCCTTCAATCAGTTTGTATCTGAGCCCATAAATCCATAACACCAGTTACTGGAGGACTGTGACGCACCAGGTGCCAACCAACCATATGCCAGACATGCTGGAGAACGTGCAGGCCAGGGAAGCAATGGTACTCGTTGCTCTTCGAAGAAGGCCTGTACATTCCTCGCAATACGTGGCCGGGCATTGTCGTGTTGAAATGAGGCCTGTGGAGATTCTTGAAGCAGGGGGAATACCTCAGGCTCCACAACCTCCGTTAGGTAACAGGTGCTGTTCAAAGAACCCCCAATACGTACGAGGCGAGATCGGTTAATGTAACCAATGGCGTCTCAAACCATCACACCCGGTGTTTGTCCGCTATGCAGCTCTACAGTGCAGCCCTCCAGGATGCGCTCATCACGGTACCGACGGACACGTATGCAGCCACCACTATAGGACACGTTGGAATGGGACGCATCCGAAAAGATTACATGTTGCCACTCAGCACCCCAGTGACGGTGCTCACGTGTCCATTGCAGTCGGAGGAGCTCGTGGTTTTTGGACAATGCAAGCTGACGAATGGCATGCGTGCAACCAGTTCAACCAGCAGCAGACGGCGACGAACCGTCGAAGCAAACACGTTCACACCTGCTGCACTGCTCCAGCGACGAGCCAACACTGTTGATGACGCTGTACGGTCCATAATGGCCATGTGGACAAGATGACGATCATGCCGTGCCGTGGACATGTTGCGTGGCCCAGTTCCCGCTCTTCGCTGTGTATGAGCTTCCTCTATCCACTGCTTCCACATACGCATCACTATCCTAGCATCATGCCCTGTGCGAGCCGAAATGTCACGGTCCGTTTCACGGAGCCCGATCATTCTGCCCTTTCGAACTTGCGCACATGCCGATATGGCTCTTTTTGACGTCGACGAGGCATACTGGCGCTCACTGTATTGTTTCCACCTCGTTTGACAGCTCTGCACCGGTTACACTAGGTGCAACACCGACCCTGTCGGACCGACACGAGAGGGCTCTGCTCAGCCTACGTGTACCCCATCTCGCTGCCAAACGTATCAAGTATTTCTCGTTCACCAGTGTGGTGCTACCCGCGTAATTCCTTCTCGGTGTTGCACTTTTCACAACCTGCAGTGTAGCTCCTGATTTCCATTGAACTGATAATTAAGGGTATCTGTACGACGTTACTCAAACGACGTAACGAAATCCGCGATGATACGAAGCCGCTCTGAGCTTTCTGAGGCAGCGCCTACGGTTATTTGAGACTCGTCGCGGCGGCTGCTGGTCCTAGCCTGACGGCGCTTTGCACAGTGGACGTCGTTCGTAGGGCAGCCCTCAACAAGTTTGTCCAATCCACGGCGCCGGGCTCGGCCGGACCGGGGGCTGCAGTTCCGCGCGGCCGTTTATAATTAAACCGTGGCCGGCTGGCCGGCGAGGCCAGGTTCTCCATCTGGCGGTCCGCGTCGCTCGGACTCCTCCCTCGCCGCTCGCCCACTATTTGTTGTCCGCGATAATGGAATCCAATTACAGTAAACCAAGCGCTGACGTCTCCGCGGCGCCTCGGCGCTGATGGAGCGCACGGCGTTCGCCGCCGTGGGCGGCTATCGTAGCTTCGCAGTCACGGGCGAACCTGGCGTCCAAAAAAGAGTAGAACTCTCCAAGAGGGCGAAAGAGAGGAAAAAAAGCAGCGAGCGTATGTTGTCATCCCTGAATGAAGCTTCCTGAACGCTTCCTTCTCGTTTCATTTTCATTCCGATCCATCCTCTATCTCTCTCTCTCTCTCTCTCTCTCTCTCTCTCTCTCTCTCTCTCTCTCTGCCTCTCCTCTCTCCCTCCCTCTCCTCCTGTATCTGCATCTGCACCGTCCCCCCTTTCATTCTAACGGAACAGCCGGAGAAGCAAACAGAACAAGTCCGTCGTCCCTCATTTGTCTGTACCTTCTCCGTCTCGCACTCTCCTTCTTTTCCCGTGTACATTGTCATCGGGTCCTCCGCGCGTTTCCTCTTCAAATACTCATTTATACCCTTTTTTTTGTAACAGCCGACGTCGACGGTTTGAAATAATGCGGACAAATCGGATTTCCCACGGTGTACGGCGGCGTGGAAGGTCGCGTTTCAAATAGTAATAGTATTTCGGGTTATTGATTTAACTGTTGTACGCCAGAAAACGCTTTCCATTGTAAATGTAACCTACTAAAATGAAATTTAAAATTCCATTTTTTTCTTTTTTGCGTTTGTATAGAGCAGTATGATGACATCGGGACCCAACAGATGCGTGGATACGTATAAACAATTCTGCCTGCTGAGCTGTTTTTAACTTTCAAACTGCCATCTATCTTCAGGTCCTCAGATGATAACTCTATCATTAGGGGACGAAGCGTTACACACCAAAAGTATTCTTTGGTTCTCTGTCTAACACCCATAAAACAAAATCCATCAGAGATACCTACGGAATTCTAATATTAGTTTCGTTTTTGAAATGAGTATAATCGGCGTTGCCATACAAAATTCTTACTTGTTTTATTTATAGCGTACATCTTAAAACAATTTACATTGAGTATTGTTGCCGTGTTATGAGAACGTAAACGTGGTTCTTTCTGATGTTGACAGTTGTACTGTTTTTGAAACTTTCCTGTTGTACGAACGACCTTAATATTGGAGTTCGAATCTTACGGACAAAAGTACCAGGTGATCAAAAAGTCAGTATAAATTTGAAAACTTAATAAATCACGGAATAATCTAGATAGAGAGGTAAAAATTGACACACATGCTTAGAATGACATGGGGTTTTATTGGAACAAAAAAAGCTCACAAAATGTCCGACAGATGGCGCTGGACAGCAAAACGTCAGTGACTGCTCGTGACAATCGTGTATAAAAGGAGCTGTAATAAGAGATAATCAGATGCACCAGCAGTCGCAGCATGTTGACATTACCTGAAAAGGCGCTTTTAGTGAAGCTGTATTATCACAATGGGTAATGGGCTAGTTCAGCGTTACGATCGTACCGCCATAGGAAGGGGATTCGAACGGGTGAAGGTCCGTTGACAAATGCAGCTGTGGCGAGAATGATTTCAAAGTTCGGAGCCACGGGTTGTTTAGACGATAGACCCCGTAGTGGACGACCGAGCCCAAGGCGTAATGCTGCTGAGACAGTTCAGGAAGAAATGGAGACTGTAGCGGGTTCGTCTATGCACGGGGAAGTCAGCGCTCGTGCAGTAGCACCGGCATTCCATACACTACTGTTTGGTTGGCACTGAGGCGTACCCTCCGATGCTATCCGTACAAAATCCATCGGCATCATGAACTGTTTGTTACCAGGCGATTTAGTGAAGCGGAGGGCATTTGCGGTGTGGGCGTTTCAAAAGACGGCGGAAGATGACGATTGGTGGAGTAACGTGTTGTGGGCCGACGAAGCTCATTTCACGCTCCGAGGGTCTGTCAAAGCCCACAACTGCAGAAATTGGGCTACCGAAAATCCTAGAACTGTCGTGGAAACTCCATTGCACGACGAGAAAGTCACGCTATGGGTTGGATTTACGACGTCTACCGTTACCGGGCTTTTTTCTTCGAGGAAATGCGTGATTCTGGGTTTGTAACTGCTACCGTGACGGTGCGAGGTACGCCGATATGTTACAGAATCGCATCATCCCCAGCCTGGCTGATAAAAACCTGTTGGAAAGTACGATGTTTATGCAGGATGGCGTTCCACTCCATATTGCTAGACGCGTGAAAGATCACTTGCGCGCGTCGTTTGGTGACGATCGTGTGCTCAGCCTCCACTTTCGTCATGCTTGGCCTCCCAGGTCCCCAGACCTCAGTCCGTGCGATTATTGGCTTTGGTGTTACCTAAAGTCGCAAGTGTATTGTGATCGACCGACTTCTCTAGGGCTGTTGAAAGACAACATCGGACGCCAATCCCTCACCATAACTCCGGACATGCTTTACAGTGCTGTTCACAACATTATTCCGCGACTACAGCTACTGTTGAGGAACGATGGAGGACATATTAAGCATTTCCTGTAAAGAACATCGTCTTTGCTTTGTCTTACTTTTCTATGCTAATTATTGCTATTCTGATCAGATGAAGCGCCATCTGTCGGACATATTTTGAACTTTTGTATTTTTTTTTTCTAATAAAACCCCATGTCATTCCAAGCATGTGCGTCAATTTGTATCTCTCTATCTACATTATTCCGTGATTTATTCAGTTTTCAAATTTATACTGACTTTTTGATCACTCGGTATCTTTCGATTAAATTTGGTAACCATTCATAGAAAGAACTTTTATAGTATATTACAAAAATAATTGAAAAAGAGATACAGTATTTTATGAAAAGAAAACCCCTAGACTTAGAACTACTTAAACCTAACTAACCTAAGGACATCACACAGATCCATGACCGAGGCAGGATTCGAACCTGCGACCGTAGCTCAAATGCCTCTGAGCACTATGCGACTTAACTTCTGAGGTCATCAGTCACCTAGAACTTAGAACCAATTAAACCTAACTAACCTAAGGACATCACACACATCCATACCCGAGGCAGGATTCGAACCTGCGACCGTAGCGGTTGCGCTATTCCAAATTGAAGCGCCTACAACCGCTCGGTCACACCGGCCGGCTGACGGAGGTCATGTTACTATCCTGCAGGATGTCTAATCAAACACCTTTCAGCGATATAAATTTCCAGATTGTTCGTTTATTGGACTAACAGTTTCGGTGATATATTACGCTACCTTCAGACCCCCTTACCGACGTTTAGGAACATTCCAACCTCGGTTCCAGTCAAAATAGGGACCAGCATGCAGAGACTGGTATATGTAGATTTTTACTTGATAGGTGCGTCGAACCCACAAACCTGACTCAGAGGAACAACAATTCATAAGAAATTATAATCTAATAAATAGCGCGTCCCAACACAATAACCAACACGCTACCACTTACATAAATAATTATACTCTAATGAACCCAAGGTGATGCATTTAGAACAATATTACATAAAACAACGTAATATTTGCACCAAAACGCGTTAATCAAATTGTCACTACCTCCAAGCAGTAACCGATTCACACTCAACCCCCAGGTATTTAAAATAAGTAATTCAATTCAGACTAACACAAGATTACTTCAAGAAAAGGCATAAAATGATAAACTAGCCTTACAATAATTGCAGGTCCTTCGTGGATCCAAATATTCAAGACTCCGTACAAAGATCTGGCGAAACGATCATCTATTGGCGCATCGATCTGTTCAGTGATACATAGTACCTCCTGGAAGAGACTAAACAGTAAGGTTAAGAAATAATTCACAGTAAGCCCCAAGCTTTAAATGGTAAACCAGAATATTGATGCCATCAGATACCAACACTAATTACTACAATCAGATTGGCACAACGAGTCTCGTAGCGGCGAACCACAAGTTAATTTGTACACAGAGTTTCGTGATTGGCGTTGGGATGGGTTGTTTGAGGAAGGAGACCAGACAGCGAGGTCATAGGTCTCACCAGATTAGGGAAGGACGGGGAAGGAAGTCGGCCGTGCCATTTCAAAGGAACTATCCCGACATTTGCCTGGAGCGATTTAGGGAAATCACGGAAAACCTAAAACAGGATGGCCGGACGCGGGATTGAACAGTCGTCCGCCCGAATGCGAGTCCAGTGTACCAACCATTGCGCCACCTCGCTCGGTCGTGATTGGGAATCAATCCGTAATCTGTCTCAGGTTCTTAATAATTGCAACACGGATGGCAGAAAAGGTGTCCCCATGACGTAAATACGGCATCACCTTATGAAGTCCGTGTCCAGTAGCATCGGAAATGTAGGTCACGAGTGAGGACCTCCAACAACATGTATCGCCTAACGACCCACCAATCTTCTTTGCTAAGCAGTCCATCCCAAAACACTCCCAATACAGCGTACGCCGACCCGAATGGACGTTTTCATAGCGACAGTATTCTGCCTCATGGTAACCTCTCGTGCCCAATACCAACCACACGCTTTTACTAGCTGGACCTCATTCAGCACTTTCGCTCCGTCGATCACCTCTGTTCTGCGCGTCACCACGCGACCGCATCACGAGCGCCGAAGGGGTACGATCTCTGGAGGAGAATCGATAGGACGAAAGACAGCACGGCCCTTTAAGTACATTGTGACCGTATTTGTAGATAGCTTTGTTAGTTATCAGAACCCTTTAGGATTTGACAATATATAAGGGGCAGTCAGATGAGATAGGACAGTTTGAAAAAAAGTAAATCAGCTGTTTATTATTTCAAATGTAATCGCAGTAATTGTTAACACACTACTCGCCATTAAAATTACTACACCAAGAAGAAATACAGATAATAAAAGGGTATTCATTGGACACGCATATTATACTAGAACTGACATGTGATTACATTTTCACGCAATTTGGGTGCGTAGATAATGAGAAATTAGTATCCAGAACAACCACATCTGGCCGTAACAACGGCCTTGATACGCCTGGGCATCGACTGAAACAGAGCTTGGATGGCGTGTACAGGTACAGCTGCCCTTGCAGCTTCAACACGATACCACAGTTCAACAAGATCACTGACTGGCGTATTGTGACGAGCCAGTTGCTCGGCCACCATCGACCAGACGTTTTCAGTTGGTTACAGATCTGGAGAATGTGCTGGCCAAGGCAGCAGTCGAACATTTTCTGTATGCAGAAATGTCCGTACAGGACCTGCAACATGCGGTCGTGCATTATACTGCTGAAATGTAGGGTTTCACAGGGATCGAACGAAGGATAGAGCCAAGGGTCGTAACAAATCTGAAATGTAACGTCCACTGTTCAAAGTGCCATTAGTGCGAACAGGAGGTGACTGAGACGTGTAACCAATGGAACCCCACAGCATCACGCCGGGTGATACGCCAGAATGGCGATGACGAATACACGCTTCCAATGTACGCTCATCACGATGTCGCCAAACACGGATGCGACCATCACGATGCTGTAAACAGAACCTGGATTCATCCAAAAAAATGACGTTTTGCCATTCGTGCACCCAGGCTCGTCGTTGAGTACACCATCGCAGGCGCTCCTGTCTGTGATGTAGCGTCAAGAGTAACCGCAGCCATGGTCTCCGAGCTGATAGTCCATGCTGCTGCAAACGTCGTCGAACTGTTCGTGCAGATGGTTGTTCTCTTGCTAACGTCCCCATCTGTTGACTCATGGATCGAGACGTGGCTGCACGATCCGTTACAGCCATGCTGATAAGATGCATGTCATCTCGACTGCTAGTGATACGAGGCCGTTGGGATCCGGCACGGCGTTCCGTATTACCTTCCTGAACCCACCGATTCCATATTCTGCTAACAGTCATCGGATCTCGACCCACGCGAGCAGCAATGTCGCGATACGATAAACCACAATCGCGATAGGCTACAATCCGACCTTTATCATAGTCGGAAACGTGATGGTACGCATTTCTCCTCCTTACACGAGGCATTACAACAGCGTTTCACCAGGCAACGCCGGTCAACTGCTGTTTGTGTAAGAGAAATCGGTTGGAAACTATCCTCATGTCAGCACGTTGTAGGTGTCGCCAACGGCGCCAACCTTGTGTGAATGCTCTGAAAAGCTAATCATTTGCATATCATAGCATCTTCTACCTCTCGGTTAAATTTCTCGTCTGTAGCACGTCATCTTCGTGGTGCAGCACTTTTAATGGCCAGTAGTGTATATTTGTCCCACTCTGAGACACGACGGTCATTGGCCTCATGGAGAAATGTTTGCGGTTGTCTACAGAACCATTATTGCACCAATGGGCGTAACTCTTCATCCGAAGGAAATCGACGGGCACGTATATCTTTCTACAGGGTTCCAAAAAATATAGAAATCGTTTAGGAAGAGAATGGAACTTGATGGAGCATGTGTAAAGGTTTCCTGTTGACACTTCTGCAGGGGTAAGAGCGCCCAAATTTTGCGAAGGGTTTTAGATTACGCTGCAGAAGTTTCGCTCGGGAGCTCTTACACATTCTCCATACAGTCCCGATCTTTCGACATGCGCGCCGGCCGCGGTGGCCGTGCGGTTCTGGCGCTGCAGTCCGGAACCGCGGGACTGCCATGGTCGCAGGTTCGACTCCTGCCTCGGGCATGGATGCGTTTGATGTCCTTAGGTTAGTTAGGTTTAAGTAGTTCTAAGTTCTAGGGGACTTATGACCTAAGATGTTGAGTCCCATAGTGCTCAGAGCCATTTGAACCATTTCGACATGCGATGGCAGATGTGAAACTGGACGTAACTTTGTATCTCTTCATTTCGTTCCTCAAACAAAGGCTTAACTTCAGAATAATTAAAACATTCAGGAAATGTTTCATTGATGAATGATTGGTTACATAGGTAACTTAATAATTCACTCATCTCAGAAGCACACTCTTTAACTAACTTCGTTGATATTTTATCATGACAGCCGTGCGGGGTAGCCGTGCAGTCTCAGGCGTCTTGTCGAGGTTCGCGCGGCTCCACCCGTTGGAGTTTCGAGTCCTCCCTCGGACATGGATGTCTGTGTTGTCATTAGCGTAAGTTAGTTTAATTAGTGTGTAAGCCTAGGGACTGATGACTTCGGCAGTTCGGTCCCACAGAACCTTACCACAAATTTAGAAAGTTTTTGTCATGGCATCGCATGTTTGTATACCTCGAACAGGCGCACCATGTTTCATAACACGAGTTACGTGTGTACTTTGTACACATGTAAAGAATAGCTGTTCTTGTGCAGTCTCAAAGATAACGTGTATGAGCAAGACCATAGTTCAGTCTTACATACTTTAATCTTATTTTAATTAAACGCTGGTCGGAGTGGCCGAGCGGCTCTAGGGGCTACAGTCTGGAACCGCGCGACCGCTAGGGGCGCAGGTTCGAATTCTACCTCGGGCATGGATGTGTGTGATGTCCTTAGGTTAGTTAGGTTTAAGTAGTTCTAAGTTCTAGGGGAGTGATGACCTCAGCTGTTAAGTCCCATAGTGCTCAGAGCTATTTGAAGGATTTTTTAAATTAAACAACAATAAAGTATACATATACATGTACAATAAGAAAGTATAAACTTTCATTGTATCACTCTTTTTGCCGCGTGCAACTGTTACCCCACACTAATGATCCACTCGAGGCATTAAACAGAGCAGCTGCATCAGATCCCTGCCAACCAATTAAGTGCTTACTAGTTATCCCGTAGATAACATCCTCGGTGTGGAGTAATGTTGGTAGCCCGGAATCTAGGTCTTTTCTTGCACTGTTCATGATTTTTTTCTCAACTAGCTCGATGTTTATTTTATATTACTGCTGCTCACTTTGATGTATGGGCACACAACATATCACTGTGTTAGCTGAAGCAGAAAGGAAGGAAATGGTACAGATTCGTAATTGTGAAATAGCAATGGACTCGTAAAAAAAAAAAAAAAGAAACCCTTTTTTTATGACTAGCGCACTTTATACGTGGACGCGCCAGGTCAGTGGTTAAAGATTCTGTGGCGCACGTTACTTCTACTGGAGTAATAAGTGTCAGATTTGTATTAATAGCAATGATTGCTCTGAGATATTCCGTGGCAGCGTCTGCTGAACTTGACAACTGCATCTTTTCAGTTATGTTTATGAAAGACGCGTTAAAGTTTTGAAACGCTGCAGAAACCTGTTACCAATGTACCGCTGACCACGTTTACCACTGTGGCGATGAAGTCGATGGCTGCCGCGGAACATCTGTTGCGATTTCACGCGAACTTAACTACACCGGAGTCTGTGCCACAGTGAAACGGAGCAAACAAATACGCGTGGAACTCGCCGGTAAAAACAGTGATCTAAAGCCATCGTCAGACCAAGTTTACCGGCTGTCATTCTGACAATGGCAAAAGCGGCAAACACCGCCTACTTTACTTTTTTTTTTCATTGTTCCCTACGAACAACGTGCAAAGAGAGGCAGACAGAGGGAAGAGAAGAAAAAAAAAAAATAGTCCGCGCCGTGACATTTACTTACGCGACATTAAACAGGACTGCTCCTCATGAATTGTTTGGTGGCGTTCGCTTCATGACAGTGTCCGCTAATCCCGTGCGCGCATTACGCTGTTTAAAGAGTGCCGAGCGAGACCCCTTTGTGCTTGTAGAACGAACGTATTCGCTCTAGTTGACATGCCGTGACAGATAATGTGGGGGCGGGGTACTGAGTATCAGAGCGGGTGGGACATTGAGTATTATGTGTGTGTGTGTGTGTGTGTGTGTGTGTGTGTGTGTGTAGATGTGAGGGTGGGTGGGTGGGTGGGTGGGTGTCACCTCATCCGGTAGACAACAGCGAATCACGGGGTTCCGATATTGCCGTTGCCACGAGACCTGAACGCCTGTTTACGCCGATAATTCCGCCGCTGATGCGTTACGGCCCGTGGGGTACGGGGCCCGTGAAATCGCGATAAAATGCGAGCATATTTTTGTGCGCCTAGCGTTAATTGAATGTGTAGGTTAGTCCAGGCCGGAACACTGGCAAAGCCGTCATATTTTGCCATCCGCCGGCTCGTTTAACAAGCATAGCGACAGCCGCTAGCTGGGAGGCGTTTTTTTCCCTTTCTTTTTTTAATCCTTTATAGAGCAACGTTGTTTATTTCGATATCCACTGAGGGTTTCCGAGTTTAAAAAAATTACAAGTAAAAACCTGAAGTAAGTTAGCGGTGGGGACAGTTACGAAATCATAAAGAAACAAGAAAACGGTTTGTTATCTACCCCAATAACAAATCTATAAAAATGACGTGTCTGTCTTCTTTTTCTGTCTGAACACGCTTCTCTAAAACTACTAGTCGAACTTCCATGGGATTTTCACAGGTACCTTTAGCACATAACTTGAGCATAGCGTGGGCCGGCCGAAGTGGCCGTGCGGTTCTAGGCGCTGCAGTCTGGAACCGCGGGACCGCTACGGTCGCAGGTTCGAATCCTGCCTCGGGCATGGATGTGTGTGATGTCCTTAGGTTAGTTAGGTTTAAGTAGTTCTAAGTTCTAGGAGACTGATGACCTCAGCTGTTAAGTCCCATAGTGCTCAGAGCCATTTGAACCATTTTTTTGAGCATAGCGTGGGGTGTCGTATAGTCTTTATGTCATCAAAATGAGACCAAGGAAAAAATATACCATGATTTAAAGGTTTAATCAAACCATCTTCCCCACCTGCTCGTCTGAACACGCAGTTCTCCAAACCTAGTGGACGAATTTTCATGGTGTTCTCGCATGTAAATTTGACATATCTTGGGGCACTGCATGGGCTGTACCTATATTTCAACAAAGCTGGCTCTCGTAAAAAAAGACATCGTGAAAAGTTTTCTAAGAACTGTCTCTCTGAACACGCTAATCCCCAAAACTTCTAGATGAATTTCATGGGAGTTTCATAAGTAATTTGAGCGTAGCTTCGGGATCATACAGGCTTTATTTCGCCAAAATATGGTCGCTGAAAATAAAGGATATCGCTACTAAAGGTTTTATCCACACTAATGTTATAAACGCGAAAGCAACTCTGTTAAGTTTTCACGAGTATACCGCTGGACTGATTTCGATGAATTTGTTATGGAGAAAGCTTGAAGGCTGAGGACGAAGACAGGCTACTTTAGAAAGTGTGTATTACAAGATACTTATTAATCTGAAGATTATTACTTGACTTAGGATTCTCTATCATATTTGTGAAAATGCTTTTATTGGTTGATACGTGCGACGTGATGCGATTAAAAGTAATAAACACAGTGCATAAACAATCTTCAGTATGTTTAATACATACCTCCCCACTATTAGTTGCATAAAGTACATGTTGTACAATGTACAACCACTTTTGTAGCATAGTAGCATGGCACGCGACCGGTTTGGCAGTGACACTGTGCATGCTGACGCATCGCGCGTTCGGACAGATTGCGCGGGAGGGGAGCGGGGCGCCCATAAGCTACCTGAACAAGCAGACGCGCGATGAAAACTGATGTTATTGCACGTGCATTAGCTAACTAACTCTCCATTACTCATCATGTTGAAGCTACTGATATGCGGGCGCAGTCATGGGTATCAGCTAGTGAGATTTAAATGTTCCCCATTGTTTGAAGCTTGGTTTACTGCAGAGCGATTGGACCACAAAGTAACAAGCACTCGTTTACTATCCACGAACATTCCCGACGATTCGCTTGCTTCTGTGAGTGTTTACACTGAATTCAAGATACAACTAAACACAGCTGGAAAAAATCGATAGTCTCACCAGACTGTAAATCTACGCGGTAATACTGACACTCACAGATATAGTGGCTCCGAGTGGCAGCAGCGATGCTAAAAAGAGACGTTTGTACATTGCACCTCTGGCTTTGTTAGGCGACTTGGATGTAGTTTCTGATTTAGTTTGTTTTGTGTTGTCTTACTTGCGAGAGTAGATATATATATATATATATATATATATATATATATATATATATATATATATATATATATATTGTTGTTTGAAAGGGATAGTCTGCTATTACAATCAGAATTGTGACTTTAATGTTTGGTGTCGACACAGAAAAGATGGAAGTATAAAAAAAACCATTGTAATTCGAAGGAGCTCATTTTGATAATTAAACGGCGAATATAATCATCGTCAAAGAAAAAAAAAACAGGAAAAGGTAATTCATTCTTTTAAAAACCCGAGACTTCGCATTGGACATTATACATGTTTAAGTTTTACCAGCAGTGTCTACATCCTGTGGCGAAAATAATTTCAAGAGCCTGCATCGAATTTATACTAACACGGATCAAAACCAGAGACGAGCGGCGTTGCGATCTTTCCTCAAATTTAACATTCAGTAGCCCGGAAGTGGATTCATTCTCGCTCGATTAAGGATTTTCTGCCATTTTCATTCCGCTCCCGTTTTTCTTTGAGACTGCAGAACCATCAATACTAAATCGTCGATCGCCGCAGCTGTGGAGTCCCGGGATCCACATCCCCGAGATTCAGAAAATAATTCTTCCGGCAGCGAATCTATATTGCTGGAGATGCAATAATAATAATTATTATTATTATTGTTTTCAGACAATCTTCAAGATTTTTCTTAGGAAAAGTCCTGCAATTAACTACACAAACATTGACAGCATTTTTTTATGCAAAACTTTGATCTACAGAGAGAATTATTTTGCATTTCTATTGCGCTGTTTTTGACGAAGTATTAGAAATGACGTCATAAAAGAAGAATTTACATGTTTTAATTTGTGCCTAAGCGTCAACTACTTGGTGGTACTGCACTTAACACTTAACTGCAGCTCGAAATATACTAAGCATTATTTCAAAACATAGCACATATTATGTCAGTTGACAGTGTCCGCTGGCTTCTCACTGCAGCTAAGGAGGAAATTTCACATTAGAGATTTACTGAAGACCAGCATTACCGGAATAATGGCTAACATTTACGTTCTATTCATTAGTAAGGGGATACATTTACATTACTACAAAGATTTTTCCTTGCTTTTCAGTAGCTTTTTTTCGAAGAAAAAGTATGAATGATTTTTATTAAATCTGCGTCCAGTTTCGCACCACTTATCTGTGCATCCTCAGGCAATCTCTACAAAAAATAATATAATAAGAGCTCATATTATTCTGAGCTGTAAATTAAACTCTTAAATCGCCAGTTTTCTGAATGAAACAAGAAAGTACTCACATACGCTATTTGCAACATAGTAACGTTGAACATTGCCCTGTAGCCACTCCCCACCATTCACGTCCAATATATCGTCATCTGGTGAAAGCGGTAGTAGAAAATTAATTTTTTTTAATTTTTTAAATGATGGGAGCTGCAATGCCCTAGAAAATAAAAACAAATTACGATGCGGATAAAACTCTCCTAAACACGAACGACGAAGAACGGAATGTTATCATGCACAAACAGCTGTGTTAGGGCCATGTAAACATATCAGAACATACCGTGAAAGCTGAGAGGAGCCGCGCGGCAGCGGACACGGCCTGACTGACTGGCCGGAACCCGGAAAGCCCTCACGCAGTGACGCGAGAATCGCCAGAGGCCGTATGACGTGTACAAGGTGTGAAGAGTAGGGTGGTGCGGAACATTTGATGAACAATTCCTTATGTCTATTTTTTAAAAAAAGTCTAATACCATACTGTTGTTGTTGTTGTGGTCTTCAGTTCTGAAACTGATTTGATGCAGCTCTCCATGCTACTCTATCCTGTGCAAGCTTCTTCATCTCCCAGTACCTACTGCAACCTACATCCTTCTGAATCTGCTTAGTGTATTCATCTCTTGGTCTCCCTCTACGATTTTTACCCTCCACGCTGCCCTCCAATGCTAAATTTGTGATCCCTTGATGCCTCAAAACATGTCCTACCAACCGATCCCTTCTTCTGGTCAAGTTGTGCCACAAACTTCTCTTCTCCCCAATCCTATTCAATACCTCCTCATTAGTTACGTGATCTACCCACCTTATCTTCAACATTCTTCTGTAGCACCACATTTCGAAAGCTTCTATTCTCTTCTTGTCCAAACTGGTTATCGTCCATGTTTCACTTCCATACATGGCTACACTCCATACAAATACTTTCAGAAACGACTTCCTGACACTTAAATCTATACTCGATGTTAACAAATTTCTCTTCTTCAGAAACGATCTCCTTGCCATTGCCAGTCTACATTTTATATCTTCTCTACTTCGACCATCATCAGTTATTTTACTCCCTAAATAGCAAAAGTCCTTTACTACTTTAAGTGTCTCATTTCCTAATCTAATCCCCTCAGCATCACCTGATTTAATTTGACTACATTCCATTATCCTCGTTTTGCTTTTGTTGATGTTCATCTTATATCCTCCTTTCAAGACACTGTCCATTCCGTTCAACTGCTCTTCCAAGTCCTTTGCTGTCTCTGACAGAATTACAATGTCATCGGCGAACCGCAAAGTTTTTACTTCTCCATGAATTTTAATACCTACTCCGAATTTTTCTTTTGTTTCCTTTACTGCTTGCTCAATATACAGATTGAATAACATCGGGGAGAGGCTACAACCCTGTCTCACTCCTTTCCCAACCACTGCTTCCCTTTCATGCTCCTCGACTCTTATAACTGCCATCTGGTTTCTGTACAAATTGTAAATAGCCTTTCGCTCCCTGTATTTTACCCCGGCCACCTTCAGAATTTGAAAGAGAGTATTCCAGTTAACGTTGTCAAAAGCTTTCTCTAAGTCTACAAATGCTAGAAACGTAGGTTTGCCTTTTCTTAATCTTTCTTCTAAGATAAGTCGTAAGGTTAGTATTGCCTCACGTGTTCCAACATTTCTACGGAATCCAGACTGATCTTCCCCGAGGTCCGCTTCTACCTGTTTTTCCATTCGTCTGTAAAAAGTTCGCGTTAGTATTTTGGAGCTGTGGCTTATTAAACTGATAGTTCGGTAATTTTCACATCTGTCAACACCTGCTTTCTTTGGGATTGGAATTATTATATTCATCTTGTCTACTCCCGGGGCCTTGTTTCGCATACTAGGTGGCCAATAAAAAAATGGGCATAAGAATAAGAAACGTGGTGGTTCTGAATACGTAATGCCAGGAGTACGCTCCGCTGAACTCACGGACTTAGAACGTGGTAAGGTCATTGGGTGTCACTTGTGTCATACGTCTCTACGTGAGGTTTCCACACACCTAAACATTCCTAGATCTACTGATAGTGAAGTGAAAACGTGAAGGGACACGTACAACACAAAGGCGTACAGCCCGATCACATTCGTTGACTGACATAGACCGCCGACAGTTGAAGAGGGCTGTAACGTGTAATAGGCAGATATCTATCCACATCATCACACAGGAATTCCAGTCTGCATCAGGATCCACTGCAAGTACTATGACAGTTAGGCGAGCGGTGAGAAAACTTGGGATATCATTGTCGAGCGGCTGCTCGTAAGCCACACATCACACCGGTAAATGCCAAACAACGCCTCGCTCGGTGTAAGAAGCATAAACATTGGACGATTGAACAGTGGAAAAACGTTGTATGGAGTGACGAATCACGGTACACAATGTGGTGATCCGATGGCAGGGTGTGGGTATGGCGAATGCCCGGTGAACGTCATCTACCAGCGCGTATAGTGCCAACAGTAAAATTCGGAGGCGATGGACTTAATGTTGTGGGGGTTTGCACAGCTTCTTGTTTTGCGTGGCACTATCACAGCACAGGTCTACGTTGTTGCTTTAAGAACCTTCTTGCCTACCACTGTTGAAGAGCAATTCGCGAATGGCGCTTGCATCTTTCAGCACGATCGAGCACCTGTTCATAATGCACGCCTGTGGCGGAGTGATTACACGACAATAACATCCCTCTAATGGACTGGCCCGCATACAGTCCTGACCTGAATCCTATAGAACACCTTTGGGATATTTTGGAACGCCGACTTCGTGCCAGGCCTCAAAAATGGTTCAAATGGCTCTGAGCACTATAGGACTCAACTTCTGAGGTCATTAGTCCCCTAGAGCGTAGAACTAGTTAAACCTAACTAACCTAAGGACATCACACACATCCATGCCCGAGGCAGGATTCGAACCTGCGACCGTAGCGGTCTCGTGGTTCCGTGCCAGGCCTCACCGACCGACATCGATACCTGTCCTCAGTGCAGCACTACGTGAAGAATGGGCTGTCATTCCTCAAGAAACGTTCCAGCACACGATTGAACGTATGCCTGCGAGAGTGGAAGCTGTCATCAAGGCTAAGAGTTGGCGAACACCTTATTGAATTCCAGCATTATCAGGCCACGAACATTTAAGACATATCCAGCCAGGTGTCCGGATACTTTTTATCACATAGTGTACGTTGACAAAGAAACGGGAGAAAAGCTCACCCTAAACGCTGGGAACGATTTCAAACAAATTTGGTACACAAGAACTACCGTGGGTGTAAGAACCTCCAGACTCCTATTAAGGAGGAAAGAGGGGAGAAGGCAATCTACACGCCGAGAGAGGGACGGAGGAGATGGATACAAAATGGAGGGAAGAGGGAGATGGACAGACGGATGGAGGGGGAAATCGACAGAGAGGAAGGAGAGGGAGAAATACCGGGTGATCAAAAGGTCAGTATAAATTTGATAACTGAATAAATCACCGAGTAATGTAGATAGAGAGGTACAAATTGACACACATGTTTGGAATGACATGGGGTTTTACAAAACGTTCAAAAAATGTCAAACAGATGGCGCTTCATCAGATCAGAGTAGCAATAATTAGCATAACAAAGTAAGACAAAGCAAAGTTGATGTTCTTTACATGAAATGCTTAATATGTCCACCGTCATTCCTCAACAATAGCTGTAGTCGAGGAACAATGTTGTGAACAGCACTGTAAAGCATGTCCGGTGTTATGGTGAGGCACTGGCGTCGGATGTTGTCCTTCAGCATCCCTAGAGATGTCGGTCGATCACGATACACTTGGGACTTCAGGTAACCCCAAAGCCAATAATCGCACGGTCTGGGGACCTGGGAGGCCAAGCATGACAAAGTGGCGGCTGAGTACACGATCATCACCAAACGACGCGCGCAAGAGATCTATCACCCGTCTAGCAATACTTTGTTTTTTTCGGTTCTAATAAAACCCCATGTCATTCCAAGCACGTGTGTCAATTTTTACCTCTCTATCTACATTATTCCGTGGTTTATTAAGTTTTCAAATTTATACTGACTTTTTGATCACCCGGTATAAACAGAGATGCCGGCCGCGGTGGTCTAGCGGTTCTAGGCGCGCAGTCCGGACCCGCGCGACTGCTGCGGTCGCAGGTTCGAATCCTGCCTCGGGCATGGATGTGTGTGATGTCCTTAGGTTAGTTAGGTTTAAGTAGTTCTAAGTTCTAGGGGACTGATGACCACAGATGTTAAGTCCCATAGTGCTCAGAGCCATTTGAACCATAAACAAAGGAAAAAGGAGGAGATGAACAGAGTAGTGAGGACGACATGAATAGCGGAAGTGGATAGCGGGAGATGGACACGGGGGTAGAAATGGACAGACAGAGGGGGAGGATAAGATGAACCAAGAGATGTAGGAGGAGGACATGGAATTTGTAATGACAGGAGGACATGGACAGAGGGGGAAGAAGGAAGACAGAGGATGGTGGAACAGTTGGACGCGGAGAGAGGGATGAGCAAATGGATAGAGAGAGGGAGAGGATGAGATTGACAGAGTAGAGACGAATAGAGAATGGAGGATGGAGGAGGTAGACAGGACAGGAAGAGATAGTGGAGAAGAGGGAGGAGATGGACAGAGACAGAGAGTGTAGGAAGACTTGGACTAATGTATGATTGGAATAAGTACATATCCCGGAAATGGTGGGTACTCAACTAGTTTAACATAACTTTCCCTGAATAATATTCTACAACATTCGCTGAATACTTACAAAAGTTATTTTTGGAAATTAAAATAATATGCGTAATACGTAAAAATAACGTTAGACATTATTCAGTAGCGATAAATGTGAATTAGTGAGGAACAAAAGTCCTATACTTCGAAAGGTGCTAACTTCCTGGCAAGATTCCTTTAGTTTCGCTTGGAGTTTTAAACGTTCGGACGGCTCAGAAAGGAGCAGCGGCTGTTCTGGCTGTACACGGCACGTTTAACATTGAGTGCAAATGAGAATACATTAGGTGGCGAACGCCAAGCCCGTTGCGCCCCACCTAGGACGACATTCATCTCTCGGCAGCACGCTTGGGCTCGGGGAAGCCGTCGCCGCCTCGCAGAACTCTTATTTCAACCGGTTATAAATTTGGAACGAGAGGCCGTCGGACCATGTGAATCATTACGCTGTGCATACAAATGGGAGTGCAAATTTATTTAAATTTCCCCGCCGAGTTCTAGAGTGAAATAAAAAAAAAGGAGAGCGGAGGAAAAAGAGAAATTTTAACATGTCTGATTGTGTTAATAACATTTGAGAGCGGGGCACGTCTCTTATTCTACAGTGAAACACGTTTCCTGAAACAAGCTCATTGAGCATTAATAAAATTTACATAGGTGCTAATTACATTAAAATGTTTGTCTCTCTTCCATAAACAACCGGAGCTTCCGCGTCGCCGTTCTGATGCTAATAAGAACAATATTAAAACCTCATTTGCTGACGCTTGTTATGCCGCAGGCGTACAACAAGTTAGTTGCAGAGAAATAACGCAGTGTGTACATCATGCATGTTCATTCTCAGTGGATACGCTACTAAAACGCACGTACGCATGCATACTCACACACACACACACACATACACACACACACACACACACAATCACAATTGCTACTTTTCCGTAGTGACAGTTGAACGTCGTCTAAAAGAAAATATCGCAGGGAGAGAGCTCATAAATCTGACTATCCTTGGTTGCATTGCATTCTATGAAAGTTTCTGATCAATGTGAACCACTATGTTAAACTGGAATGTGTCAGCCTAGTGGAAAACGTTAGTAAACTTCAAAATTTGCAAACGATTCAAATTGTAACGAATCTTCGTTTCTTAGGGTGCGAAATTTCGTCATCGGTAAAATACCCGTCGTTTTAATGGTGTGATGCTAACAGATTACCATGGAAACATCCCCAGACTATGGCTACGCCATGTCACTGCAGTATCCTTTCTTCCAAGTGTGCTAGTCTCGGAAGTTCGCAGGAGAGCTTCTGTGAAGTTTGGAAGGTAGCAGAGGGGGTTCCGGCGCCATTGAAGCTGTGGGGATATACCTAGGACGTGCATAGGTAGATCAGTCGGTAGAGCACTTGCCCGCTAAAGGTAAAGATCTCGAGTTCGAGTCTCGGTCTGGTACACAGTTTTAATCTACGAGAAAGTTTCATATCAGCACACACTCCATAGCACAGTGAAAATTTCGCTGAGGCACATTTTACTCCGCACGGTGCGGTAAGTGCATAGAGCAGAATATGTGACTTGTGGTAGCGTTTCACAACCTCCTTTGTTCTCAGTCCGTTTTTCTCCGAGAAGATAACATGTCGCGGGTCTGTTAGATGTACAGCCACATTTCCACGTTGCAAGTACCTTCTTCAGCACCACGTAATTATTTCTTTCTGATGTGTTGGCAGAAGAGCCAACACCGTGTTGCTAGAGGAGGCCGAAATGCACGCTTTTAAGCTCACGTAGATTGGCGTGAGGTCTGGAACAAGGTAAAGTAATTATCCTATAAAGAAAAGAACGTAGTTCTTGGAATACTTAACTTTAATCCACAATTGGAGAACATCGCTCTTGTCTGTACATGCTTCACAAGATAAAGATCAAATGCTATGGCGCCTTGCTAGGTCGTAGCAAATGACATAGCTGAAGGCTATGCTAACTATCGTCTCGGCAAATGAGAGCGTATTTCTCAGTGAAGCATCGCTAGCAAAGTCGGCTGTACAACTGGGGCGAGTGCTAGAACGTCTCTCTAGACCTGCCGTGTGGCGGCGCTCGGCCACGAGTCCGACGTATACTAACGGACCGCGGCCGATTTAAAGGCTACCACCTAGCAAGTGTGGTGTCTGGCGGTGACACCACACTTTCCAAGAATGCAACTGTGTCCACAACACTATTTTCAGGCAGAATGACGTGACACACATGTGGCTTCCAAGTTGATAGGTTTGCTTCGAAAAGCCTTCAGTGACGACCACTGATCTGTACGCAATTTCAAGATGTGTTGCCTTCCAGATCCGCCGACCTAAATCCATGTGACTTTTGGTTGTGGGGATATCTGAAAGATCGTGTCTATCTGGAATGACGCTGATTACACCAGATATGCTGAAAGGAACTGTCGATCTTGTCCTGTTGCGGATGCAGTATGTTGCTGAGTCGAGATACCATGCTGAATACATGTTGTAACTTGTGACTCTATCCTAATAAACAGGCCGTTACCGCCCTTATCATGTGTTTGACCATTCCTCCTCTTTCCATGCAGCCGCGCCACATTCTCACTGCATACAGCGCCATACTTTCACCTGATGGCAGAAAATGAAACTAATACATTTTTCCGCATACTTCATGACTGCGGTGGTTAATAAACACATCTATGACGAACTTACGTGCCGCAATGAGGGGCGTAGCGACCGGTAATTGCAAAGTAATTACTTAGGATTCCTCAGCTAGTCACCTAAGTTAGTCACCAAACACAGGTTTTTCTATGCATCGTGCGGCGTAATGTTTTAAAATAATAGTCACTGAGTAAAACCAATGTCTCAGCACTGTTGTCGTGACCTTCATCTGGCTTTATAAGACTCAACCCGTCAGTGTTTGTACTTTGATTTCTAATCTCTCGGGACAAAGAAATGTCGGTACTTTGGTAATACGATAAGTTTCACTTATTTTATTTTTAGTCAGCTGGATGTCACTTGATTGAAGACAGTGGACAGACTTTCACAAACAGCGATGCACGTGTCTACGAGAAATAGCTACACTATTGGCCATTAAAATGCAGATGATAAACGGGTATTCATTGGACAAATACATTACACTAGAAGTGACATGTGATTACGTTTCACGTAGATTGGGTGCATAGATCCTGAGAAATCAGTACCCAGAATAACCACCTCTAGCCTTGATACACCTGGGCATTGAGTCAAACAGAGTTTGGATGGCGTGTACAGGTACAGCTGCCCATGCAGCGTCAACACGATACCACAGTTCATCAAGAGTATTGACTGTCGTATTGTGACGAGCCAGTTACTCGTCCACCATTGACCAGACGTTTTCAATTGGTGAGAGATCTGGATAATGTGCTGGCCAGGGCAGCAGTCGAACATTTTCTGTATCCAGAAAGGCCCATACAGGACCTGCAACATGCGGTCGTGCATTATACTGCTGAAATGTAGGGTTTCGCAGGGATCGAAAAATGGTTCAAATGGCTCTGAGCACTATCGGACTCAACTGCTGAGGTCATTAGTCCCTTAGAACTTAGAACTAGTTAAACCTAACTAACCTAAGGACATCACAAACATCCATGCCCGAGGCAGGATTCCAACCTGCGACCGTAGCGATCTTGCGGTTCCAGACTGCAGCGCCTTTAACCGCACGGCCACTTCGGCCGGCTCGCAGGGATCGAATGAGGGGTAGAGCCACCGGTCGTAACATATCGGAAATGTAACGTCCACTGTTCAAAGTGCCGTCAGTGCGAACAAGAGGTGACCGAGACGTGTAACCAGTGGCACCCCATACCATCACGCCAGTATGGCGATGACGAATACACGCTTCCAATGTGCGTTCACCGCGATGTCGCCAAACACGGATGCGACCATCATGATGCTGTAAACAGAACCTGGATTCATCCAAAAAAATGACGTTATGCCATTCTTGCACCCAGGCTCGTCGTTGAGTACACCATCGCAGGCGCTCCCGTCTGTGATGTAGCGTCAAGAGTAACCGCAGCCATGGTCTCCGAGCTGATAGTCCATGCTACAGCAAACGCCGTCGAAATATTCTTGCAGATGGTTTTTGTCTTGCAAACGTCCCCATCTGTTGACTCAGGGATCGAGACGTGGCTGCACGATCCGTTACGGCCGTGCGGATAAGATGCCTGTCATCTTGACTGCTAGTGATACGAGGCCGTTGGGATCTAGCACGGCGTTCCATATTCCCTCCTGAACCCACCAATTCCATATTCTGATAACAGTCATTGGGTGTCGAACAACGCGAGCAGCAATGTCGTGGTACGATAAACCGCAATCGCGATAGGCTACAATCCGACCTTTATCAAAGTCGGAAACATGATGCTACGCATTTCTCCTCCTTACACGAGGCATCACAACAACGTTTCACCAGGCAACGCAGGTCAACTGCTGTTTGTGTATGAGAAATCGGTTGGAAACTTTCCTCATGTCAGCACGTTGTATGTGTCACCACCGGCGCCAACCTTGTGTGAACGCTGAGAAAAGCTTATCATTTTCATATCACAGCATCTTCCCCCTGTAGGTTAAATTTCGCGTCTGTAGCACGTCATCTTCGTGGTGTAGCAATTTTAATGGCCAGTAGTGTATTTAGAAATTAATGAGATGTTGCAAAATAATTTTGTTTTAAGGTATTCGACGTTTCCTCTTTGTATACTGTTGCCATTGTAAAGGTAGAAAATAATACTTCCATACTTAAGTAAAAATGATGGTCATCACAAAGGTACGTTTCTTAAAGGACGCACTATTTTTTTTGTAAAAACTACAATTTTTTGCGTCATTTCGATTCTACAGCTGTGGAACGCGTTTTTAAATCAATTGGCTACCTGAGTTGCGTCACCAAGTTCGTACGATGCTATATAAGCACACCAGTTATATGATCATTCATTCCTCAAAATGCTTCCACGCTGTGTACATCTAGTATACAGATGACGTCCTACCATTTACAAGACAACATTAAATATGGAAACGGATTATAATATGAGTGCTGACACATACGAATTTCCCTAAATGTCGGGTATGCAGATGCGCAGATATTACTTCTTAGGCTTCGCTTAGCTGCTTGTCGTCAGTCGCACTCTGAGAAAGGCCGGACGACATGCGGCCGAAACATCATTTTAAGAAGTAGTATTTGCGGCGGTGCTTGCCGAAATTTGATGGGTTATTCATTACACCGCGAGAAGTTAAAATTGCTCATCTGGAGACACTGATGTTCTGCTTGAGCTATGTGTGTTTCGTGGTGGTCGGTTTGAATGTTCTTTAACTAATGTTCAGGTGGTACCTGGTAAAGCACTTGACTATTGCAGCTGTTCGTGTTGATTCTGTGCGACGTTCGTCAGGTGCTATTTTGAAAGGCTTTCCTCTTCGAGATTTATTGGCTTTAGGACATTTATGGTAGCCCAAATTGAAGTTACTAATAACACGGTTACTTCTGACAGCTACATACGAGTAATTAGCCAATTCGGTCGATTGTGAACTTTACTGACAGTCCAGCACAGAAATTAAGCAAGAAACTAGATTCCCTCATTAGTGTATATAACACATTTGAAACTAAACTTAATGTAAAGAGTACTGTCGTAGTTGTATAACATATTGAAGACACACAGATCCCAGTATGGGAAAGTTTGTTTCATTCAATATAGTTAACTTACATGCTAATCTGCCAATAGGAAAAACCGTCGAAATAATTTGCAGCAATCTGCTGAAATGCAAGAAAATTAATGTGCAAGAAATACAAGCGATTACTGACCTGCTTCAGGCACTATTTCTTATAATAATTTCACTTCGTGTGATTCAAATTACTCGCAACCTGAAGGTTTAGCAAAGGGTAGTTGTCTTGAAGATAGCCTTGCAAATATTTCAGTCAATCACATTGAAAATTTGTTTTCCGAGAGAATAAAGTCGCGGCTAATAAGACAGGTTATTACGAAAGCTACGTCGACAACACTTTGGTTTTGTTTAACGTTATAACACAACACATTAATCAGATGTTCATTCACCTTAATATGTCACACCCGAACATGAATTTCACTGTGAAACCAGAAAAACAGAGAACTATAATTTTTTTTAGTTTTGAGAATAATGAACATCAAAGGCTCAATTGAGTTTGGCAACTGCCGTAAATCAACAACAGATGCTATTACCCGTACCGCCTAACGGCATGCGCATTCACGTGAAGTATCATTTTTCAGATGATGACAAATAGAATGATAAACAGTCCTCCTGATACGAAGGAAGCGAGTAAAGAGTTATACACGTTGAATTAGAGGTTTGTAGAAACATTATGGTGGTCTATCTGACCGAAACCGTTAGAGAATAAATGCTTATTTGTAATGCTTACTTGTAAGTAGGCTGTTTAGGTTTTCTTATTGCTAACGCCACGTAGCACTCTGTATGAAAGTCACTGGCTGTGCTGTGTGCTGTCTGTGGCTGGTTTGCATTGTTGTTTGCTATTGTAGTGTTGGGCAGTTGGCTGTTAACAGCGCGTAGCGTTGCGCAGTTGGAGGTGAGCCGCCAGCAGTGGTGGATGTGGGGAGAGAAATGGCGGAGTTTTGAGAGCGGATGATCTGGACGAGTGTCCATCAGAGACAGTAAATTTGTAAGACTGGCTGTCATGAACTGATATATATATTATGACTTTTGAACACTATTAAGGTAAATACATTGTTTGTTCTCTATCAAAATCTTTCATTTGCTGACTACGCTTATCAGTAGTTAGTCCCTTCAGTAGTTAGAATCTTTTATTTAGGTGGCAGTAGTGGCGCTTGCTGTATTGCAGTAGTTCGAGTAACGAAGATTTTTGTGAGGTAAGTGATTCATCAAAGGTATAGGTTATCGTTAGTCAGGGCCATTCTTTTGTAGGGATTATTAAAAGTCAGATTGTGTTGCGCTGAAAATATTGTGTGTCAGTTTAAGCACAGTCATTTATAATTTTTCTAAGGGGACGTTTCATAAACTGATGATCAAAAATGCAGTTCTTTAAGAAACTGTTGCTATACTGGAATGATTTCAGCAATTATATCGCAGAAGTGAATATCTATAAAGAAAAGCATATTGTATTACACCAAGGAAGGAGTAGCCAAAAGAAGAAGTTAGGCATGCAACGTCGCCATACGATGGGCGCGTTTCTGACGAAATTCATAATACGAAAGTACACACAAGCTTCAGTTCACAAAATCGGCTAAGCATCTCTCTATGCAGTAACACCCACAAGGTAGGTTTGATTAAATAGTGCGGTACCTATAAAATTGATTGTGATAGTTGGAAAAATATGGCGTGGTGCAGATGGGGAGAAGCTTTGCCACTAGTTTGAGAGAACACCATAATACTCTTGCAGTAGCAAATCTTCGTTTGTCAATCACACTAGTGGTAGTACTCATGCAGCAAATGGCCTTATGCATAAGAAGCTTAATGCAGAAAGGTTAATGAATATCCATCTAGAGGAGGAAATTTATGCCGCTTTTAGTAGACATACAGAGTGTGTCTTAATGAACAAGCGGATTCGTAAAACAAATATTTCCATCAGAATATTTCCATCCTCACCGGTCGGACTGGAGCAGCCAGACTATCTCAGTGGACAGCAAAATCTGACAGTAACGATTGGATGACTCCTTCTGAGACCCTTCCTCCTGGTGGAAATCAAGTCTGGACAGTGTGGAAGTCTCTAAATCGGCTCAGGAGTGGCGTCGGACGAACTAAGGACAATCTGTTTAAATGGGGCTTCATGAAGGAATCTTCCACCTTGTGTGACTGCGGAGAAGAACAGACAACCAAACATTTAATTAACTGTCCTAGATGTCCTGTATCATGTTCCACACAAGAGCTTGTTGATGTTTCAGACAATGCTGCTGCCGTTGCACAATTTTGGGCTAATACCGTTTAGTTTGTTCTTTTATGATTTGACCTGATTTGTTATATTGTATATTGTAAATATTGTTGTAATGTTTTTGACTCGAAATAAATAAATCAGAATTTTAAGAAGTTGCTATGTTATTTTTTATGTATTTCGTTTTTTCAGGCCTTAAATTCATGCGTCCATATTCACTCGGATCCTTGCCTTTGAATTTCACTGATGTACAATTTGTTTCTGAACGTCTCCCCTCTTCTCGGTATTTTGCATTCACATTAACAGACATCCATTGTTTTTATACTGTGTTTTATGTTATGATAGCATGGTACAACCAGTATGGTGGCCCACACTTGTTATCGCAGGTGCCGTTCGTTTGTTGCCCTACGTTACTTGTATCCGTTGATAGATAATGCGAATTTTACAGATTTTTTACGTACACTTGAAATAAATAAAATTTTATCTTTCGATACATTTTCATTTTTAAAATGTTGTTGAATGCTTCCTTAATTGACAACTCTGTTTCTCTCAACAAGTAGTTTGTAACCGCTCATACTTTCACTCGATCCTTCTTATGTAATAATTTTTAACAGTGGTTATTGCCTTTTCTTAACGGTTACCACCCATTGTTCTGCGAATATTTTGGTGGTGCATCGCTGTTATTTTTTTCTTATAAGATACATATAAATGATGTTGAGAGGAATGTTACACGGCTCTGTGAAATAGCTAGTTGAATTCGAAACGAATATTGATTGTGTATAGTTGAAGATCTGTATCTGGTTTTCTTTTCGTTAATTTGTTTCTAATTTCGTAACCATGAAAGCTGTTTACCCACCGTTTGCCGAAATACAAGGTCGAGATATAGACATTTTCTTTTTGCTGCAGAATGTTTTTGTAAGGAAATTGTGCTCATTCTTCATGGACAATGTATTTTCAAAATTATTATAAATTCAGGCAGATGCTGAATGTGAAATTATCTTCGTCTGCGTCTACATAGAAACTCCGTAATCCACCGCACAGTGCGTGTGTATCGCACCCTGTACCAATACTAATCATTTCCTTTCCTGTTCCACTCGTAGACAGAGCAGGGTGAAAACGACTATCTATATGCTTCCGTATTGGACCTGATTTCTCGTATCTTATCTTCACGGTCCTTACGCGAGATGTATGTTGGAGGCAGCAGAATCTGCTGTCAGTTTCAAATGACAGTTTTCTAAATTGTCTCAATAGTGTTTTTCGAAAAGAATGTCACCTTCCCTGCAGCGATTCGCAATTGAGTTCACAAGGCATGCCCGCTACTTTTAAGCGTTGTTCGAACCTACCGGTAACAAATCTAGCATCCCGCCTCTGAATTGCTTGGATGTCTTCCTTTAATCCGACCTGGTGCCGATCCCAAACACTCGAGCAGTACTAAAGAATAGGTCGCATTTGTGTACCATATACTGTTTTCTTCGCAAATGAACCACGCGTCCTTGGAATTCTCCCAATAAATCGAAGTCGACCATCCGTCATCCCTAGCAGAATCCGCGCATCCCCGTTGCGTTTCATACCGCTTTGCAACCTTACGCCCAGATATTTAAACGTCTTGACTGTGTCAAGTTTGACACTAAAAGAGCACTAATTATTTTCTTTATCAGGTATGACCCTATCAGACGGCCACTTACTCCAATATTTAAAGGAAACTAGGGCTTGAATATAGTCCCATCCGACGAAATGTCGTGGCAATGGTTGGTGTGTAATCTGCTGAATTCTCAAACCGATTCAACAGGATGTACTCCTCTCATCAGTAAAATAGGAGTTAGACAAAGTCACATGACTTAAAACGATAGTGAATATAGGTGCATTTTTACCAAAAGAACCACAATCATTCACTGTCAAACTCAAACCTTCTCACACTACACTAGCATTTTCACCGGACCAGTTTCACCTGTAAAATAGCATCATTTGCACAGTTTTGACCACTGAAGCGCTTTAGCTTTTCTGTGAATAAGTGACGCGATAGTACACAGTTTAGGAAGGACAAACTACAAGTGAAAGAAGGTGACAATAAGTGTCAGTAGCTGCAGTGATGGTGTGGTGGTGGTAGTAGTGCAAGTAGTATTATTCATCCATAGGTCACGATTACAATGATGTGGACATGTCAGAGTATTGTAGTTTAAGAACATAAAAAACATAATTCGTATTTAGAGCCATCTGTATACTTACAGGTCTAGTTTGGCAAGGATGGAACGCGAAACTGACCATGGCTTTTTCGTGGCAGAAGTAATTTAGGGAAACAACCGAAAACATAAATCAGGATAGCAGGATGAAGACTGTATCCCCATCTTCCCAAATGCAGGGTCAGACTGTGTAAAACAGTGCATTGGTGTTTATCCATAGTCTACAGTAATGTTTTACAAAGGCGTTCCTTAAAATGTGAAATACTAGTGCTACAATGTTCATTCATTTCTCAGTACTAGTCACTGCACACACTCCACGCAGTATACACATATTATTTCGTAATGTAACATGACACACAGCATCAGTTGCCGCTAGGACTATACAGAAGACGTTTTGTTACCATTTTGTGCGCCGCAGCTTCCAGTTTGCTCGCCTAAAAAACTGAGTCAGCATCCCTTCGTCACAATGAACTTAGAAATGTGTTGATATTATACTGTATATTGTCTAGCTTTGAGAGTACGGTTTTCCTGAGAAAAGGAAGCAAAATGAGATATCGTGAAATTATGTATTTATTATTATTATTATTTATTTGTGTTAAGTCTTTTATCAAACCCATATGCTGTCTAATTCACAGTATGGGGCGTATTGCTTCAATGGTACTTTGTAACTGCACTTTTAAATGAGTTTGGTATAGTAAACTCTTTCATCTCCTTTGGCAATGAATTTTAAAATTGTTTTATTTCTTATCAGGAAGTAGGGTTTTGACTTTTTTTTCTGTATCGTTAAATGTACTTTCAGTAAACATCTTATTTCATGGTTATGGGCAGATCTGTTTCTGTAGTAACTATCAATGTTGATTTTGATAACTGTCAGGTAAATGACGACAATGTTTTGAATAAGTTTTCACAATGAACACAACTACTATTTTTGGCTGTTATTCTTATGGCTCTTTTCTGCAGTTAGAAAAATGCGTTTATATATTGCGCATTTGATTTTCAGAATTCCATACTTTAATACTGACTGTATACACGAATAGCTTATAACTAAAAGACACACTGCTAGACACCGATGACAGGACTGTAAGGGCATAACATGCTGATGGCCATCTGTTTTCAAATATTTTATGTGTTCGCACCACTTCAAGTGAAAAATAAATGTTTATTTCTACAAATTTTTCTACTTTTAATTTAAGAATCATTTTCCATTTTCAAGCTGAAATTCATAGCATTGGTTTTCTTTATTTTAAATGTGTTTTATTACATATTGACCAACTGTAAACTTTCCTGTGGGCTGCAATTGCTTTACCTGCACGGAGTCAATTTAGCATCGCAAAGAGCCCGAAACATTAATTTATTTAGTTCATATTTGGTTAAGCATTACTGGCGCTGAAAGTGTATTTTGCACTTATGCTTCGCTGCAACAGAAATGTTTCAACGTTAGCTGCGAACCAACACTGCGATGCTACCGTGCTTTACAACTTCTCTAATTTTGTGAGGCAGAAAGATAAAAAAAATGCATAGTGTCTGAATTATCGCTGTCCTTTGACACCTGTGGCTGGATTCCGCCCCGTAGAATACTTTCGTTTATTTACCGAACATAGCCGCGTTTACACTCAAAGCTCGCGAATTTCCGCTGCACCGTTCCTCTCCTACGGAGAACTCTTTGCACTGGAATTGTCTCAGCAAGTTGGGCGCCGCGATACAAACTGTAACAGGCTTTGAGTAAACTCGGATTCAGCGCCGGCTGCGAAATTCGACGTGCGTGGGAATGGTGTGGGGCCAGAGAGTCCCGGCGTATTACTTCCGCTAGATTCACACGACCAACTTTGCGAAGAGTGTTGCTGACAATTGCGACCTCTCCAGTTGGGCGTGCCGGGCTGACAGCGGCGTTCTCTTTACAGGGTTGTTAAAGCGCGAATGGACGTAGGGAAACCGCAGTGAATCGCAGGTAGGAGATTGTGACCGTCAGTGACCGCCAGATTTATAGCTTAGAATAACAACACAATACTATAAAATTAATAATATGATCTAACTCAAATTGAAACTGTACGTTATCATACCGTAGAGAGTCTGGTTATTCGAAATGGAACGTTCTGGTTTTGAAGATCGTCAAGTAATAAATCAAATTTATGAATGAAAAAATCATAAAAATTACATTTCGTCGCATTGACTTAGTTACAAACCGCCGAAGTGCCATAGCTTAATAATTAAATGGGCTCAGGCAAAATAACGATAAGATAAATAAAGGCTGATCTTCGAACACTAAAAGTTCATAATTCCTCAGCCACCTAATTACAAGCATATATCATTACCTTTTACATATAATTGTACACTTCTGGCCATTTAATTTCTACACCAAGAAGAAATGCATATGTTAAACGGGTATTCATTGAACAAATATATTATACTAGAACTGCCATGTGATTATATTTTCACGCAATTTGGGTGCATAGATCCTGAGAAATCAGTATCATGAACAACCACCTCTGACCGTAATAACTGCCTTGATACGCCTGGGCCGGCCTGTGTGGCCGTGTGGTTCTAGGCGCTCCAGTCTGAAACCGCGTGACCGCTACGGTCGCATGTTCGAATCCTGCGTCGGGCATGGATGTGTGTGTGATGTCCTTAGGTTAGTTAGGTTTAGGTAGTTCTAAGTTGTAGGGGACTGATGACCACAGATGTTAAGTCCCATAGATCTCAGAGTCATTTGATTATTTTTTACGCCTGGGCATTGACTCAAACAGAGCTTGGATGGCGTGTACAGGTACAGCTGCCCATGGAGTTTCAACACGATACCACAGTTCATCAAGAGTAGTGATTGGCGTGTTATGACGAGCCAGTTGCTCGGCCACCATTGACCAGACGTTTTCAATTGGTGAGAGATCTGGAGAATGTGCTGGCCAGGGCAGCAGTCGAACATTTTCTGTATCCAGAAAGGCCCGTACAGGACCTGCAACATGCGGTCGTGCATTATCCTGCTGAAATGTAGGGTTTCGCAGGGATCAAGTAAGGGTTGAGCCACGGGTCGTAACGCATCTGAAATGTAATGTCCACTGTTCAGAGTGCCATCAGTGCGAACAAGAGGTGACCGAGACGTGTAACCAATGGCAACCCATTCCATCACGCCGGGTGATACGCCAATATGGCGATGACGAATACATGCTTCCGATGTGCGTTCACCGCGATGTCGCCAAACACGGATGCGACCATCATGATGCTGAAAACAGTACCTGGATTCATCCGAGATAACGACGCTTTGCCATTGCTGCACCCAGGTTCGTCGTTGATTACACCATCGCAGGCGCTACTGACTGTGATGCAGCCTTAAGGGTAACCGCAGCCATGGTCTCCGAGCTGATAGTCCATGCTGCTGCAAACGTCGTCGAATTGTTCGTGCAGATGGTTGTTGCCTTGCAAACGTCCCCATCTGCTGACTCAGGGATCGAGACGTGGCTGCACGATCCGTTACAGCCATGCGGATAAGATGCCTGTCATCTCGACTGCTAGTGATACGAGGCCGTTGGGATCCAGCATCTTCTTCCTGCCGGTTAAATTTCGCGTCTGTAGCACGTCATCTTCGTGGTGTAGCAATTTTAATGGCAGTAGTGTACTTTGAACCAGCCTTGTCTTAACCATGGCTCTAAAGGTGCACAAAAATTTTTAACCTTAACGTAGTAGTACGTGTCTTTGAAGCAACGACATACGGGATGTTTAGCCTTCCTAATAGCACTGGCGTCAATATGAACCCCCCAAACATATTGGAAATATTTATCTCCCTTGTTTTCAATGCTGTTATTTCAGAAATATATGACTTTCTCCCTCTGAGTCACTTGTACCCAATGATTTTTTTTTTGTATTTATATCTGCAACTCACTGAAATTTATTGGTGGCTTTTGCGCTGAGTACCACTTTGTTCAGTATTATCTCAATTTAAATTACTTCTTTAGTTCTTGAATGTAACAGTCATGAAAGTAGATTGACAACTTTTACGTTGAACTGCTGGTATACGAAAGACCTGTCGCAATGAAAGTATTATTTCCCATTTGTTTTTGTACGTATTGGTCGGGCTTCTTGTCTCAGCTGCTGTCGTACTATTCCTAGTACCAATGGAGTCAAAGTGACCCCACATGCGCGTGTCCCTCGTTTCCAAAGTTATTATATTTCAAACAGCATAAATTTCTCCCTTGTCATTTGTTATATACAATGACATTTGGGTCAGTTTCATATTTACAACAGATTCACTGTGTTTTGCACTGAGTGCCACAGGAGTGAATATGACTCCACCCCTAGTTTCTTTTTGCTTATTGAAGGTAACATTTATGAAAATAGATTGATCAGTGTTACATTGAACAGCTTAAATGCATTTTTATGGTAGTTCATTAAAAAACCTTTAAGTATATGCCATATAAATTACTTGTGGTCTTACTGACTCCAGCGGTGCTCAGCGAAACAACAAAAAAAATCTTGAATAATGTAATCTTCTTACTAGAGAAGTTCATTCGCCCCTATAGCAACGTGAAACCTGCGACCTTCGATCTACCCAACCGCTATATCGCTGTGCCGTAGGTGGAACTGCATTAGCTGATGTATCTTAGCGACGTCCTACTGGAATCATTTGAAACATTCTCAGTGAACATAATCTATGAGTCTCTGTCGGTATAAATATGAGTATTGTTTACATTTTAGGTCGTAAGTGTTCATATATGATATATATAGTTGCGGTAAGCTAAATTACCATCTTGAGGTCAAATGGTTCAAATGTCTCTGAGCACTATGGGACTTAACTTCTATGGTCATTAGTCCCCTAGAACTTAAACTACTTAAACCTAAATAACCTAAGGACATCGCACACATCCATGCCCGAAGCAGGATTCGAACCTGCGACCGCAGCGGTCGCGCGGTTCCAGACCATCTTCAGGTCATTTACGTGCATAGACCACTGTGCCACTCTATGTAATGCACGGGCATGTAATCAGGGACATTTTTGGGAACAACCCGTTGAAGAAGAGGCTCTAGTGCAACGTTATACACGAGTTGTTCCCAAATTTGTCCATGTCTAAATGACCAGGCACTACACAGAGTGGCACAATGATATTTGTATGTAAACGACGTGAAGGTAGCAATTTCATTTGTCGAAGTTAATTGTCTGTATATGCATTTATTGTTTCCTGGTCAAATAAACTTCTCTACTAAGATGATTACATTACTGAAATTCAGAGTGCACCCTTCTGCTGACAGTGTCAGGTAAACATTAAAAAATCCTGGAAGTAGGATTAGCTAAATAGTGGCTTTGGTAACGTATATTACATCCTGAGAGGTACAGATGAGGAATAGAAACGAAGAATTCTAAAACACTTCCTGGAATTTATTTAAGCAGCAACTTCAATTAATTCTGCTTTCAAAATTTAATATTTCAGAATACGAAACTGCAAACTCAGTGCTTACTGATTCATTTATTTTCTCATGAAGCACTGAGGAAAACCTTGACAACCTTATGCTGTTACACCAGTGATTATTTGCTTAATTCTCTTTGTCATTACCTTTCCCTCGATTTTGGATGGGGAGGTTTTTTGCTTAATTTTCTTTGCCATTACCTTTCTTGCGGTATTGGATATTAATTGCCCTCCTGAGCTGGAAACCGTTTAATTATCCTTTTTTTTTTGCTGATCAGTATTTTTTGAGTTAAATATTATCTGATAAATTTTCCCACCCAGTTCAAAATTGTCATCAGTATTTAGATTAGGTGTAGAACAGAGTCTTTCTTCAGAAGGGTCTGTTTGACACTTTCCTCCTGCTAACCGGTATTATTTTCCTTCCTTAACGATAGCCTTACTCATCCACACATTTTACGAGAGATACGCAATCACATTTATATCGTAATCCAATAACCCGATTAGGTATGGGGAGGTTACCACGTGTACTTGTGTGTTACCTCCATGCGATAGTATTGTGGTCTCATTTTTCAACAGAACAACGTGACACGTTTCTCTACGTTCGTAAGGTACTTCCGTGCCCTGCAAGATTTCCAGATATGTATCTGATAGAAATGAGTGGTACAAGTTCGGACGTCAATCCGTCCCAGTGCCAGTATCCAGAAAATTAGGCATCGGGTACAAGAGTTGTGGGCCATTTTGCCTTAGGACAATATAGACCCGTCTTATGAGACCCGCCCTAACCAGGTTAGGGCATAGAAGGAGCCCAGCGAGGGTGCTACTTCATACTGATAAGTGAGTCCTCAGTGTCGAGTTCTTTGTACTTTGACTCGATTTTATAATCACAAAACATCATATACCCTCTAAAACCGTGAAGTCTTGTTTCGTTTCCTCGTCCCCTCTTGGTGCTTCACTTTCTTTGTCAGGCAACGTATTTTTCAGGTCAGATTTATCTCCCCGCCCCCCACCCCACCCACCCTCACATGACCTACCAGGAAATAACGTGCTTAACTCACTATAGTTATTTCCAGAAAATGGTTACTTGCAGAAAATGCAGTGTGTCGAGGGAGGAGAAAACTAAATGAGGATTTTAAAACTAAGTTTCTAATGTGTTGTAAATGGAAAGTGTACAAGTGGTATAAACCATCTGTTTCAATTACGATAAATCAGACATGGATTTCAAACACGAAAATCATCCAAACACTGTAGCTCTGTCAGCAACCGATCGTTGTAAGCACGTTCCGAAATACTAGAGAGACAAGAAAACAAATAAGTGCACTTGGATAAAGACTGAAGTGAAATATACGACTATCACCGCAATGATAATAACGCGAATGGGTGGTAACTGGACCGAGGAAGTCCTTTTCGGGATTCCAAAACATCGAGACAACGAGCTAACTTACGGCTGACGGATGGCGTTACGAATAGTGCAGGTAAAACATATTTGTGTGTAAATTTTTAGACAACATAGTTGTATGGAGATAAACAGCGATTAATTTACTTATAATCAATTATTCAAAATGACAATCACAATCGCATTATTTATTTTGCCGCCAACCAGTTTCAACCCGCGATGGGGTCATCTTCAGGCCATTTACACCATTTTGTCGCTTGCTGGAGTCGTCACCCTGCCTGTGCACGGTCAACACCTTTCACCCACACTGAGACAGATTCCGATTCATTTATTTTACGATGATTCCTGGTCATGAGAACCAAAGGCATAGTCGGCATGTAATACGATGAACCTTACCTCTGTTGTAAAGTTCACAAATCTGAAATGTCCGATAAGCGATGACATCACGTGAATTGAAGGTATCTAGCCCTTTTACTTTGTCGGCTTTTGGTCCACGTACAAGAGCAACGGTGACTCAGCCGTTACCGTGTTCATTCGTATCCTTGTTAGCAACAGTGAAGTTCGAAACTCCACCGCAAAACATGCAAGATGACTTGGGCGACTACGTAATCCTTGGTAGTAAAAGAAATGTTGTCTATCACTTTAAAACTGTAAGACGTGAACGCCTACTCCTCCTAAAATAATGCGGCATAACAAATCTATCTCGATGCTGCTGCACGTGCGGTTGCTCGACGACTGACGCTGTCTTTCCAGATTCATTACTCCAACCGTGCACAGGCAGGGTGACGACTCCAGCGAGCGACCAAATGGTGTAAATTGCCTTGAAGATGACTCCATCGCGGGTTGAAACCGGTTGGCGGCAAAATAAATAATGAATTGATGATATTTGTGTGTAGCTGAAGATGACAGAGCTTCGAAATATTACGACGCGAGCTTAAGCAGCTGTGGACTCAAATATTAAGTGAGGATGGTGATGATGGTGGTGGTGATGATGATGATGGTGGTGAGGATATAATGATGGGGATTGTGGCGGGCCGGCCACAGTGACCGAGCGGTTCTAGGAGCGAATCCTACCTCGGGCATGGATGTGTGTGGTGTCCTTAGGTTAGTTAGGTTTAAGTAGTTCTAAGTTCTAGGGGACTGATGACCTCAGATGTTGAATCCCATAGTGCCCAGACCCAGTTTTGATTGTGGTTGTGGTGGATGGGGGTGGCGGGGTTGGGGTTGCGGGTGGTTGTAGTGTCGGTGGCTGAGGAGTTGATGGTGGTGATGAAGATGATAGGGAGATGATAATGCTAGTAAATGCCGAGAGACTTATGGACCATTTGTGAGTGATCCAGCTGATTCGTAAAGTAAATTCTTCGTGTTCAGCCGTGGTACTCAGTCCGAGGATTTTCTGAATGCAAATAGGTTGGCAATAGTTCTCCACTGTTTACGTCATTCCGATTACCTCTTCACTCGCCACAGGTCTTACCTCCAAGATCTTTCGAAATTTATCATTGTACCCTAATGACTGTAATGACCAAGCCCTAGGTGTTGCGTCTTTGAGAAGTAATCACATAGCCCTGGAGAGGTTCGAAACTGTGAATAAAAATCGTCAGCAACGGCGGCCAAACATTCATTGGGTAAGAAGTCACCCTCGTTCTGCCATCGGCCTTGTCAAAGAGGCGCATTGAGCGGACAGAGGATTAGGACCCCTCTTGCTCCTACGGTAGGCAACTTCGCGTCAAAAGTCATGTGGCCTGTTGCTGAGAATATCATGATTATCTCTCCACTGGTAAAAGATCTCGGATTAAGTCCCAATCGGATTTCCGAGAGGTGACTGCCAAGGAGGAGGTAACCATGAGAAAAACTTTGAATAACGAATAATTTGTGATTCTCATATTATAACGTAGGCTCTGAAGTGCGTACGTTACAAGCTATGAGCAATTGTTCGTTTACGCTACTGTGAAACACTTCTCTCCTACTGGATAAGTGCTCAGAGGTACGGATTTGAAAGACCCTTTTAACTTCACTACTTTTTCCGGTTTTGATCCGTACCGCCTCCTCCTGAAATGTGGAAAGCAGAGAGTTAGCAGTAGAAGAGATTTGTTTTATGGTATCGAAGACGAAGTAGTCATAGCTCTTAAGGTATGCATTTTAGGCCCTATTTCACTACAATTTTGTGCTTCGGACAATAGTTTCACTCAAATTCCTGAATACTGACCATTGCTCTCGGAACTCCCTGTACAGTGAGTAGCTGCATGAATTCTGTTGTAAATATTTTGGTTTTTTTGTCTTGGTTTAACTGCTGTTACACCCTCCTTTGTTCTGTTGCGCTACGCGAAAGTTATTGCCACTACTTAATCGGAAAAGAAAGTTAGTCAGACTGCGTTTCTTCAGCTTATGGATCATATTCAACACAAAGGGACAATTTTTGGCTCTGAGCACTATGGGACTCAACTGATGAGGTCATTAGTCCCCTAGAACTTAGAACTAGTGAAACCTAACTAACCTAAGGACATCCCAAACATCCATGCCCGAGGCAGGATTCGAACCTGCGACCGTAGCGGTCTTGCGGTTCCAGACTGCAGCGCCTTTAACCGCACGGCCACTTCGGCCGGCGAACAATTTTTCAATGCATTAAATACTTGGTCATGGTCTTATGAACTCAGAGGTTAATGTAGTGCAAGGCATTCAGTTTTTGTTTACTCACTCTGATAGGCAAGAGATCACTAAGAAATGGTTCAAATGGCTCTGAGCCCTATGGGACTTAACATATTTGAGGTCATCAGTCCCTTAGAACTTAGAACTACTTAAACCTAACTAACCTAAGGACATCACACACACAGCCATGCCAGAGGCAGGATTCGAACCTGCGACCGTAGCAGCTGCGTGGTTCCAGACTGAAGCGCCTAGAACCAGTCGGCCACCGCTGCCTGCAGATCTCTAATTGTTAATTAGACGCCAGTTCCCTGGAAAAGTTACGTTAATCCAGTGGTTAATCGCTAGAACCACAGGCAACTCGTTTGCTCCTGCCAATTCCAGTGCAGTGAGGTAGTTAGTCAGTCAGTGTCGAGAAGCATTGTATACCGGAAATTACCGGGCGGAAGTCGTACAGATTTGAATGAAAGAAGCGAATTTCTTGAAATACTTGGTTGGAATGTAGACTGTAAGGACTGATGGTAAATTTTGCTGTGAAGATCGTTTAACAACTTTAATCGAATGATGATAGGGTTCAACCAGTCACGGAAGCTACCTGAATCTCACCAAAGACTTCGGAGTTCGTACCTTGCTGTCACATCAGAGTACACGGAGTTGATAAAATAAGATCACCCAGAAAATACAATCTAAAACAGAATGAAAAGCCGGTCGGGGTTGCCGAACGGTTCTAGGCGCTACAGTCTGGAAACGCGCGGCCGCTACGGTTGTAGGTTCAAATCCTGCCTCGGGCATGGATGTGTGTGATGTCCTTAGGTTAGTTAGGTTTAAGTAGTTCTAAGTTCTAGGGGGCTGATGACCTCAGAAGTTAAGTCCCATAGTGCTCAGAGCCATTTGAACCAGAATGAAAAGACTCACCACGAAGGAATTATTCAAACGAGATGGAAATCGGTAGATGTGATGTACATCTACTGACAGGCAAATGATTACAGTTTCAGAAAAACTGGAAGATTCATTCTATAGAAAGAGCTTTGCAGACTGAGCAGCTGGCCCTTACGCAAGCGATGTTTGATGTCCTCCTGAGGGATATCGTGTCAAATCTTGTCCAACTGTCGAGTTGGACCATCAAAACTCGTAGCTAGTTGGAGAGCCCTGCCCATAATGCTCCAAATTTTCTGAAGGACATCACACACATCCATGCCCGAGGCAGGATTCTAACCTGCGACCGTAGCAGTCGCGCGTTTCCAGACTGTAGCGCCTAGAATCGCTCGGCCACCCCGGCCGGCCATTGAATCACTCATAGCATTTTGGCCGTAAACTTCGAAGTTTTGCCGATGAATTTCCTTTGGTTTAAATTTCTTTGCATTTAGAAAACGAATCACAGATCTGATTTTACAAGCGGCGGCATTTTAAATTACGGCTGACATTATAAAGAAGCACTACAAAGCACACGTCCGCAGTAGCGATCTCAAAATGGCGTACATGTCTTCTCCTTGAGTCAGAGTAACTTCCGCGCTTGCTAGGAACTGCGATCGTAGCGCTGCTGCGGATAGAAATAGAAACGGAACTTAGTTTGTCGACAACCGTTGTATATTCGTCTATTGTAGCCAATGAGTTTACAGGCGTAATGTGCCAGACACCACTGCCGATGGATTGTTGGTGTACAAACATTTTAACGATGTGTAAAACCGTAATGGGGCCAACGCTAATCAAAAATATTTTATGACTTAAAGATGGCTAGATTGTTATCCGAAACTAGTAATCAGTCCAAATAAAGAAGATTTCGTGTGCCATCTTTACTTCATGGGTTTTCAGTCCCTAACAAAATTTACGACGGATCACGTATCTCCTGGTTGACAATGTCAATAAACCTGATTTTAAAAACTTATTTCATAGGTCACGACATGTCCCTCTACATGTATGTGTGGCCATATATTTTTTAACACATTCCCATTTACATATCTGTCCACTTAGGGATATACGAGCATCGCGCTTGACTTGTGAGTAAACTTCGTGTTTGCGTGAGGAATAGATATGTACCGTTAGTGCAGCTGTTAGGTTAAATTCTGTAAGTGTTACTTTTCTCTGCTGTCTAATTAAGTGCCAAACACTGCGCTACGCAAGTTTATTTAGGAGAGAAGAGTAATCCACGTAGTCCCATATGTGTAGCTCCAGATGTACCGGAATGTAATTTGTTACAATGTCTGAGCAAGGAGAAAAGGAATTAGACGGAAATAAAGTGCCCAATACAGCTGGACTTGTAAAAGAGCTGTGCACCAAACGTGGAGAGGATTTTTTACGAAGATTATAATTTCACATGGCACTGGATTGTTACAATGTCTGAGCAAGGAGAAAAGGAATTAGACGGAAATAAAGTGCCCAATACAGCTGGACTTGTAAAAGAGCTGTGCACCAAACGTGAAGAGGATTTTTTACGAAGATTATAATTTCACATGGCACTGGATATTGTAGCTGAGGAACGACGGAAGGCAAACTGAAACAGAAACAGCAACTTCTTTTTTTTTTTTTTTTTTAAACAGCTACTTTTTTTTTTTTTTTTTTTGCCTCGCTGGAGTACACTCGTCCCCTGTTGAGCTTCTTTTACTTCGTTGATTGAGTACCGATGCCGTTAGTTTTCATTGGCTACAAGAATGAAACCAAGAGTGAAAGTTAACAGTAGCACGGTCTAGAGAGAAATGGATAGGCGGGTCACGGGTAATAAAAAAGGCGTTCAGCCTCTGGCAGTAGGAGATCGGTTAAAGAGGGGGGGTAGGAGTAGAGTGTTCGCAGATACGGTGGCAGAGAGTTGTCCGTGTTGATGGTGCTGCGGGGTGCGGTTTTGGTGGCGGGTTAGAGGAAGTGGTGCAAGGGAATAGGGGGTGGGGGGTGGGGTAGGTCGAGTACAGCAAATGGAACTGTGTGTCGGGGTCACTCCAGGGATTCGACGCGCGGTTATAAATCGCGGCAAATGGGTTATACGCCGCGGTGGATGCGGTGACAAACGGTCCGCAGGAGCAGAGCAGGCTCCGGCGCTAGAGAGCCCGCCGACTCACTCAAGTCTCCTCCCACCCTGTCCAATATGTTCACCGACAACAACGCGCAGTGGTATCGCACAGTAATAGTTACTGTCCGTCACCAAGTTCAAGTAGGAATGAATATAAGTAAAAGAAACATCTTTTCTGCTTCATTTACAAGCAATTTTGAAATATCCAAATCTTACTGGGTCCTTAAGAACCGTAAAGCTATGATTAACCATACTGTACGCAGTATTCTGTCAGACTGACAAAACTTGTGACTCACAAACATAGCCCTCCCTTCTCACCAGACTTGTTCTCCTCCCGTTAGGCTGTGGCTTGCTTACAGAAGTGCTAGTCCTACAAGGTATACAATAGCACTTCTATGAATTTGGGGAACTAGAGAGAGGTATTGGCAAATATGAAGCTGTAAAGTCAACGCAGTCGAGCACGATTCGTTATCAGATTCAAAATTTTCGTTTGTTACTCTGAATGACCACCATACTGCACAACTTCATGAAAGTTTGCAGTTCTTCGCTGCTTGTCATAACTCTTTTTTTTTTCACCCACGGGCTACATTTGTAACAAGGTTTCGTAATACTTAGATCAAAATTTCACATCTGTTTATATGCCTCTTAAAGTATTTGTAGAGAACTTCAAGCATGTACCACATTGCATAAAAATGAAACTGCACTGGTGTACCAGTATAAAAAATGCTCCTATCAAAGCACAAAAAAGGCGAATACGTCCTGGATAGAGTTAGGTATGTTAAAGAAGGTAACTAGCTTTGCGACTTATATGGCAGCTTCAAAGATATTTAAATCGGGACATCTTGGCATATTCGCACTTTTAATTCAACTCAAAAAATGTTATAGCCCGAGGTAAACTTTCTTAGCAATTACATGTATGCTCTTCAGCCATAAGGTATCATACACAGTCTACTATTCCCGGCGAATCTTCCTGATTTTAAACATAGGATCAGCGATTTTAGGCAGAAAACTGCATAATGCAGGTGTGTCAACACTTTGCAAATGAGAGAGATCACTCTGCTGGGGTAGTAGGATTAAGTAGTAAGATAGCGCGAATATGTCGTCTTGATAAAAGCGACTTTGAAGCTGCCACGTAAGCAGAAAATCTGGTTCCCTTGTCTTTCATCCCTAACTCTCTCCAGTACTTATATGCTTTTTTTGTGCTATGATAGAAGCATTGTTCGTTAATTCTACCATAATTTTGACAGTAGACCGCCATAACTTGGCAACCCCCATCGATGTGTGTAGATTCGTGCGACGACCCATCCGGTGGGCGCTTTTTTATTGCCTTTCGAATCACTTTGCTTACAACGTGGCAACGGAAAAAGGATTCACAAAACAAGAGGACACTCATTAATCACATGCATTTGTCCATCTTCTCAAAAAATTTGAACCGATTCGCACAAATTAGGTTCAAATGGCTCTAAGCGCTATGGGAGGTCATCAGTCCCCTAGAACTTAGAATTACTTAAACCTAACTAACCTAAGGACATCACACACATCCATGCCCGAGGCAGGATTAGAACCTGCGACCGTAGCAGTCACGCGGTTCCGGACTGAAGCGCCTAGAACCGCTCGGCCACCGCGGCCGGCCACAAATTAGAAAGATAGAACAGGTGCTCGTAAAGAAACTCACAAAAAAGTGTTCTTTGTACATAAATCCGTATGAAGGTAGGTTCTTGATAGCGATTTTTCAATTTCGTCATAAGAATGCATTTTATGTGTGTTAGATTCGCTTTAAACCCTTTCCTCGCGTTCTGTTCACGTAAAAACGAATTTGACGTGCAACATTTAGCTCTTATTTGAACCCTCGAAAGTCGATAACGGATAAAGATTTTTGGATGATAAAATTCCTTTTGACTTTATCCATTTATCTACCTTCGTGAAACGTTTGAACCGATTTATACAAGTTCAAAACGTAGAAGCGGTGCATTTCAAAAAGTTCTCAGAAAAACGTGTTTTCGCATGTAAAATCCAAACAACGCAAGATTTTTTTAAAACCGTTACGATGCCTCTTAGACCAAAGTCCGAAACACGGGCGGACCGAATCTGAACCATCAGACTCGCTCCAGGCCGCAGTTGTTTAAGGGTGTCTGTTTTTCACGTAAAATCCGAAAGAGGGTGATTTCTTTTGCACCTAAAATCCAAACGGTGCATATACAAACGGTGCCATTAGCTGAAGATTAATTTCAGTCCAATTAAAATCTTTTGCGAAACCAATTCGTTGATTTGCACAATTTGCTTGGGCCCCAGCTCCGGTTCGACATTCAAACCGTGCTTAACCCTAGCAACACCAAGGCATTTTCCATTACGCACATTACCAAGACGGGGTGTACTTTGTGCCTACCCTAAAAAATTAGAAAATACCAAACTGCGTTAATTGTTCAAACCAAATGGTCCAAATGGCTCTGAGCACTACGGTACTTAACAACTGAGGTCATCAGTCCTCTAGAACTTAGAACTACTTAAACCTAACTAACCTAAGGACATCACACAACACCCAGTCATCACGAGGCAGAGAAAATCCCTGACACCGCCGGGAATCGAACCCGGGAACCCGGGCGTGGGAAGCGAGAACGCTACCGCACGACCACGAGCTGCGGACTAGTAATAACAAAGCACTTTCAGTAACGTGTACTACCGGCTCTATGACCACCGAAAACAAATATAAAAGATGCAAATTTATTAATTTTTTTGAATTTTAGTGTAAACATACTTTTTACAAAGGCAGCGACGTGAAATTAAGGCTCTGAAACTCGAAGTAATGAATATGACCTATATTGCTGAAAGTGACATCTGCTACTGAGACGTCAATTTTTGGGTGAGTTTAACAGAAAAATTTAAAAATGAATGGAATTTGGTAGAATAATTTATTAAGATCAATATTAATATTTTTTTCAAAATGTAAAGAAACTAAATTACAATACATTCAAAAGGTGGGCCGAAATTACCCTACCCCTCCACAAATTGCTATTACGAGGGCTAATACACTTTAACACAGCTACAGCAAGACAGATCTTCGAATAGCTATAGATAATGGCAGCTAGTCCGGGATAAACCAAAAACCATCTATTCCATCTTCCTAGCTCAAATAGGAACCGAGCAGCAAGACCTCCCCCCCCCCCCCCCTGCTAACCACGTTTCTATTCGTGGTGTTTTCATACATACTATTTACAGCGCTTCCGCACTACAACGGGTAGACGTGCGTTTAATACTTCCTTTTGTCCGGGGTCCATGATTAAGGAATTTGTTGCTAGCGCACTCGAGCAGATGTAATTTCGATGGATGGCTCACGCGCTGCCTGCGATAGGTAAGCTATAAGAGAATCTCAGACCAGAGAGCAGCGTTGTATGCAGTAAGAGCAGTGTCCGTATCAGTAGCAGTAAGTAGTTTCTAGCAGTCTCGTGTATCGTGTTGGCTGGGCCGGTCGTGGGGAGCGATGGCGGAGCCTGAGCGATATAATAAAAGGTAAAAGCAGCCTCGCGCATATGCACTATTGTTATGTCAAGCGCCATGTAAATGTTTTTAAAAAATCTGTTAATAATAATCTTTCTTATAAAAAATTAACTTTTGATAATCATTCATCTCAATTTAAAGAACTTACAAATTTCTCCAATCCATGGTCATCCCGATTATTGTGAAGAAAAATCAGTTGTTTGTTATTATACATGACAAATCTATCGGCCAGCATTGCACAGCGAAGTGCCGAAAAGTTTCTTATAGGAGCAGATATATACGCGTTATCCGGCGACCTTACTGATGTAAAATTTTTCAATTTATTCAAAATGATCTTTCAGGGCCATGATGCAGCGCTGCTGACGTCCAAAACTCACCAGTTTAAATTCACAGTCATTATTGAAAGGTTATAAGTGAGCGGCATTTTTAATGAGAAGTTAGTCACATTGTATTATTGGTGGGTTACGAAATTTTACTGTTGGGACGTTTTGGAGTGTATCTGTTGGAATTTTGCAAAAACAGACATAATGTCTTATGGGATAACAGCAATCAGTGATTTTATAATGTTACTTTAAATCCGTCTTGATTGCAAATTTTTTTTATTACTCATATGACCGGTTTCGGTTCATTCAGAACCATCTTCAGATCTGTAAAAATAATTATACTAATTTACTATTTCACGAAAGCAAATCTTTTTCATCCTATGTTATCAACATCAAATGTACCAGAACGTACCTGATATTTAAGTTACAGGAGTAACCCGTCCAATTCAGCAACTTTCACATGCTACGTCACATAAAATTGGTTGGCAGAGTGCACGTCATTTATATTAATTATAACACTATTACCGACAGGTGGCGTCTGGTACATTTGTTACATTCCATTTGCTCATACTGTATTCAGTAGATCTTTTTTATATTAAAAATATTTAATTAAAATATGTAGATGTCAAAGCTAAAATCTGTACTTGTCAGGATTAAAAAACAGTAAAATTATCATTTTTATACGATCTAACAGGCATAGGGCGATTTATATATCTATGGTGCTGGTGTGAACTTGTTTTCTTCTACGGTCTGCTTCCGTGGTTCCCGCCACTTTGGTGTTGTGCCGCGGTCCGCTCAGTCGTCTGCTGTCCATCGCCGCGGGCAAGAGGGCCGCACAGGAGGGCCCCGTCAACGACGCCAGGCGTTGCACGCGTCTTCCGGCTTCTCCACCGCGCACCATCTCTCATCCCTCGGCCTGGATCTCCATACGCAACAGTTGTCATCTTAGTAGGTCGTCATAAATGCTAAAATAGGCGTTATGATTGAATTCGCTTTGTTCGTTGAGGATTAAATCCGGATCTTTATTTTTGTGGGTGTATATTTCGATCTCTTCTAAAATGTTAAGGAACCGTCCCTTGTGAGCTCTATGCAGGATGTCTAAGTTGTTTTCAATACTCGTGACTGAGTGCTTTGTCGCAGCCATATGCGCCCCAAAAGCTGTTTTGTTTTGAGGGTAGGTGTGCTCCCTGAATCTGGTTTCAAAGTTCCTACCAGTCTGCCCTATATATTGTTTACAGCAGTCATTACATTTGATTTTATATACACCTGAATCCTGAAATTTATTCCTACTATTACATATTCTATGCCGGAGCTTCAATTTTAACGTGTTATTTGTTCGGAATCCTATTTTAACGTCGGATTTACGAAAGCATCTTTCAATTTTGTCTGCAATTCTTCCATTGTAAGAGAGAGCTACATACTTTTTCTTGTTGTTCCTCTTAACTGCTACTTGCCTTCCTTCTGTTTGTTCCATTTGCCTCTTCTTTATCTTCCTATAAATATTCATCACCTGCTTACACGTATATCCGTTCGCTACGGCCACTTGTTTTAAAATACTTAACTCCTTTTCTACTTCGTGTTGGCTTAGTGGCAATCTTAGTAGCCTGTATACCATCGAAGTAAAATATGCCCATTTGTATCGCGGTGGGTGACAAGAGCGCTCGTTGATAACTAGATCTGTACACGTAGGTTTTCTGAATATGCTAAATTCATGCTTCCCATTTTTCTTTATTAGTGTTAAATCTAAGTAATCTATACGGTTGTTTTCTTCAAATTCCATGGTGAATCTAATTTTCGGGTGTTGAGAGCTCATTTTTTGTGCTAAGTTTTAGATATCATTTTTATCTCCTTTGTATAATAAAATAGAGTCGTCCACATATCTCCTGTAATATACAATTTTCTCAGCGATATTAGGATTTTCATCAAAGAATTTGTTTTCTAAGTGATTTACAAAAATGTCAGCCAGCGTCCCAGCTAAACTGTTCCCCATTGCCAGCCCGTCTTTCTGTTGATAAATTTTGCCATTGAAAGTAAAGTAACTGAACGACAAGACATGTTCCAACATTTCCACTAGTTCAATCACTTCCCCCAGTGCCAATTTACCATGAGTGAGGAGATTGTTCTTAATGATCTCAATCGTTTCTTTTACGGGAATGTTTGTGTACAGATTGGTGACATCCAATGAAGCTAGTGACGCATTCTGAGGTATAAGTTCGTCTTTAATTTGCTCGTCAAATCCGTAGTTGTTGCTAATGTTGAAAGTCCGACGATATGTATATGCCGCCTTCAATCTGTTATTTAGCTCTTTATTTAATTTATAACTTGGGCTGCTGGTGTTATTAACGATTGGGCGAATCGATTTTTCAACTTTATGGAGCTTTATTTGTGATCGTAATTCGGGGATTCGCGGATTCATTACTTTCAGTTTAAACACCCGAAAATTAGATTCACCATGAAATTTGAAGAAAACAACCGTATAGATTACTTAGATTTAACACTAATAAAGAAAAATGGGAAGCATGAATTTAGCATATTCAGAAAACCTACGTGTACAGATCTAGTTATCAACGAGCGCTCTTGTCACCCACCGCGATACAAATGGGCATATTTTACTTCGATGGTATACAGGCTACTAAGATTGCCACTAAGCCAACACGAAGTAGAAAAGGAGTTAAGTATTTTAAAACAAGTGGCCGTAGCGAACGGATATACGTGTAAGCAGGTGATGAATATTTATAGGAAGATAAGGAAGAGGCAAATGGAACAAACAGAAGGAAGGCAAGTAGCAGTTAAGAGGAACAACAAGAAAAAATATGTAGCTCTCACTTACAATGGAAGAATTGCAGACAAAATTGAAAGATGCTTTCGTAAATCCGACGTTAAAATAGGATTCCGAACAAATAACACGTTAAAATTGAAGCTCCGGCATAGAATATGTAATAGTAGGAATAAATTTCAGGATTCAGGTGTATATAAAATCAAATGTAATGACTGCTGTAAACAATATATAGGGCAGACTGGTAGGAACTTTGAAACCAGATTCAGGGAGCACACCTACCCTCAAAACAAAACAGCTTTTGGGGCGCATATGGCTGCGACAAAGCACTCAGTCACGAGTATTGAAAACAACTTAGACATCCTGCATAGAGCTCACAAGGGACGGTTCCTTAACATTTTAGAAGAGATCGAAATATACACCCACAAAAATAAAGATCCGGATTTAATCCTCAACGAACAAAGCGAATTCAATCATAACGCCTATTTTAGCATTTATGACGACCTACTAAGATGACAACTGTTGCGTATGGAGATCCAGGCCGAGGGATGAGAGATGGTGCGCGGTGGAGAAGCCGGAAGACGCGTGCAACGCCTGGCGTCGTTGACGGGGCCCTCCTGTGCGGCCCTCTTGCCCGCGGCGATGGACAGCAGACGACTGAGCGGACCGCGGCACAACACCAAAGTGGCGGGAACCACGGAAGCAGACCGTAGAAGAAAACAAGTTCACACCAGCACCATAGATATATAAATCGCCCTATGCCTGTTAGATCGTATAAAAATGATAATTTTACTGTTTTTTAATCCTGACAAGTACAGATTTTAGCTTTGACATCTACATATTTTAATTAAATATTTTTAATATAAAAAAGATCTACTGAATACAGTATGTGCAAATGGAATGTAACAAATGTACCAGACGCCACCTGTCGGTAATAGTGTCACAATTAATATAAATGACGTGCACTCTGCCAACCAATTTTATGTGACGTAGCATGTGAAAGTTGCTGAATTGGACGGGTTACTCCTGTAACTTAAATATCAGGTACGTTCTGGTACATTTGATGTTGATAAGATAGGATGAAAAAGATTTGCTTTCGTGAAATAGTAAATTAGTATAATTATCTTTACAGATCTGAAGATGGTTCTGAATGAACCGAAACCGGTCATATGAATAATAAAAAAAAATTTGCAATCAAGACGGATTTAAAGTAACATTAGCTGTTGGAAGGTTACGCTAAATGTCAATGTTATATTTTTTACTATTGGGAGGTTATTATACATATTTTTTCTGTTGGGACGTTACACTAAATGTGAATATCATTTGTATTATTTTACTGTGGGGAGGTTACAGTTTCATTCTACGTTGTTACGTCGTTTTACGAGTGAATTACATGCAACACGTACCCAACTATAATGTTATTATATAAGAAAGGGAAACAGTGTAATATACGAAAAGATACTATTTAGAAATAATTAAATTCTATCTTTCTGCCTTTCTCACACGCACGAACGGACGCACACACACACACACACACACACACACACACACACACACACACACACACACACAAACATGAGTATGCACAAGGTAGTGTATCACAATAAACAGCGAAAACTGACATATTTGAAAGTATACAGTAACAGCAAGAACATTCTAGTAAACATGGGTCCGCAGCCGAGCTGTTTGCGAAATAAATGTATGTTTGTGGCCGCGAGACGATACTGATTTCAGAATGAAAAATCGTCCTGATTAGTACAAATTTATTTAAAATATAACCTCTTGGATTAAATCCCTACCTAATTTGGCTCAACTTTGACCCTTGGCCTACCATGAAAAGAAATACGTATATTTGTCCTCGCAGAGGTATGTCATCTGAAACAGAGTGCAAAGCATCTCGTGCCTTGAGGACAAATCGGAACACTACTCTCAGGTCATTTCTTTGCAGCAACCGTCTTGACTTCCTGCTCTCTTTCACATAGTATGGCCGCAATGCAGCCGCTTAACCCCTCCTGCTGATCCACAAGGCGTTCTTCGTCGGTGGCACCTGAGAGAGCTACTAATGCCTCCCTTGCTTTAACTATTCCCTCAGAACAGACGTCTCAAACGCTGCAATTCAGACTACACGTGTTTGTCGTCTTTACTTTGTGTACTAATGTGTTCAGGATCACTTTCTTGTGTACAGAGTTGTGGAAGTTATTAGCTTTCAAATACCGATCAGTGTGCGTTGGTCTCCTCTGCAATTAATGACCACACCGGCTTCCTGTCTTCCGCTCACTTAAAAACGGTAACTTGCTGTCCCTCTCCATCACGATAGTAAGTTTTATTTAAGTAGGAGGCAGGGGCTAGCTTGGTCATTCGTTGTACAGGAAAGCTGTTGAACGTGAATTGTTTTTACCACCCTGTGCGCAGGAAAGCGGTCGGTACACAGAGCAAATATTATTTATTATGTGAATTGTAGCATTTCAGATTCATAGCTATCAAGAGAGAAATGTTGCACCAAAGGAAACAATGTAAAGGCTTGCAGATTCCACAGACGAAGGACGCCGCGTGAATCGGCAGAAGAGACCAAACCTCTCGATTCCCTACCATACTGCGCAGTAACAAGCACCAAGCTCGGCAGTGTGTTACAGAGTCATGGATTGAGAGTAGTGTTCCGGACTGCCACAATGATGCGAGATGTGTTAGACTCCGTTGACATAGATCTTCGGGTGCACAATTGGCACAGTTTCGGAGGGTTTCATGTGCACAGGAGACGTATTCAAAAGACGGAAGTCGTCCATAGCTGAACGTTACTTGGAAAACGGTCATAAAATGCAGTATAAATAGACGAGAGAGTCTTGCCAAATACGTCGTTCGCTCGACGAATGATCCGTACCCAAAGACTGGAAAGCTGCATAGTTCACACCAGTATTCAAGAGATGTAGGAGGAGTAATCCACTTAATTACAGGCCCACATAAGTAACGTCGATATGCAGCAGGGTTCTGGAACATACATTGTGTTCTAACATTATGAATTACCTCGAAGAAAACGGTCTATTAACCCACAGGTTTAGAAAACATCGTTCTTGTGAAATACAACTAGCTCTTTAGTCGCATGAAGTGTTGGGTGCTACTGAGAAGGGATTTCAGATCGATTCCGTATTTCTGGATTTCCAGAAGGCTTTTGACACTGTACCACACAAGCGGCATATAGTGAAATTCCGTGCTTATGGAATATCGTCCCAATTATGTGACTTCATATGTGATTTCCTGTCAGGCAGGTCGCAGTTTGTAGTAACTGACGGAAAGTCATTGAGTAAAACAGAAGTGTTTTCTGGCGTTCCCCAAGATAGTCTTATAAGTCCTTTGCTGTTATCTATATAAACGATTTGGGAGACAATCTGAGAAGCCATTTTAGGTTCTTTCCAGATGACGATGTCGTTTATCGACTAATAAAGTCATCAGAAGATCAAAACAAATTGCAAAAAGATTTAGAAAAGATATCTGAATGGTACGTTGGCAGTTGACTCTAAATAACGAAAAGTGTGAGGTCATCCACGTGAGTGCTAAAAGGAATCCGTTAAACTTCGGTTACATGATAAAACAGTCAAATATAAAGGTCGTAATTTCAACTAAATATATAGGAATTACAATTACGAACAACTTAAATTGGAAGGAACATATAGAAAATGTTGTGGGGAATAAATGATAGCTAATTGGAACCCTCAGCTGCCGACAGGTGTTGTTGATATACCTCGATAGGGACAGCTGAAAATGTGTACCGAACCCGGGATCTCCTGCTTATATGACAGACGCTCTATCCATCCGAGCCACCAAGACCCAGGTGAATAGCGCGACTGCAGGGACGTATCGCATGCACGCTTCCCGTGAGACCCACATACCCAACTGTCCATAATCTACATAGGTAATGTTCCTAATAGGTGTTTGCCCATTCACTCATTACTCGCGCACACTAAGGTGGCGATTCCCGTAAGAGTTTGGGCAACCTGTAGGTATTCGCACAGACGAAGGTCGATGGGCGGGTAGCCTTTAACTACACTCCTGGAAATTGAAATAAGAACACCGTGAATTCATTGTCCCAGGAAGGGGAAACTTTATTGACACATTCCTGGGGTCAGATACATCACATGATCACACTGACAGAACCACAGGCACATAGACACAGGCAACAGAGCATGCACAATGTCGGCACTAGTACAGTGTATATCCACATTTCGCAGCAATGCAGGCTGCTATTCTCCCATGGAGACGATCGTAGAGATGCTGGATGTAGTCCTGTGGAACGGCTTGCCATGCCATTTCCACCTGGCGCCTCAGTTGGACCAGCGTTCGTGCTGGACGTGCAGACCGCGTGAGACGACGCTTCATCCAGTCCCAAACATGCTCAATGGGGGACAGATCCGGAGATCTTGCTGGCCAGGGTAGTTGACTTACACCTTCTAGAGCACGTTGGGTGGCACGGGATACATGCGGACGTGCATTGTCCTGTTGGAACAGCAAGTTCCCTTGCCGGTCTAGGAATGGTAGAACGATGGGTTCGATGACGGTTTGGATGTACCGTGCACTATTCAGTGTCCCCTCGACGATCACCAGTGGTGTACGGCCAGTGTAGGAGATCGCTCCCCACACCATGACGCCGGGTGTTGGCCCTGTGTGCCTCGGTCATATGCAGTCCTGATTGTGGCGCTCACCTGCACGGCGCCAAACACACATACGACCATCTTTGGCACCAAGGCAGAAGCGACTCTCATCGCTGAAGACGACACGTCTCCATTCGTCCCTCCATTCACGCCTGTCGCGACACCACTGGAGGCGGGCTGCACGATGTTGGGGCGTGAGCGGAAGACGGCCTAACGGTGTGCGGGACCGTAGCCCAGCTTCATGGTGACGGTTGCGAATGGTCCTCGCCGATACCCCAGGAGCAACAGTGTCCCTAATTTGCTGGGAAGTGGCGGTGCGGTCCCCTACGGCACTGCGTAGGATCCTACGGTCTTGGCGTGCGTCCGTGCGTCGCTGCGGTCCGGTCCCAGGTCGACGGGCACGTGCACCTTCCGCCGACTACTGGCGACAACATCGATGTACTGTGGAGACCTCACGCCCCACGTGTTGAGCGATTCGGCGGTACGTCCACCCGGCCTCCCGCATGCCCACTATACGCCCTCGCTCAAAGTCCGTCAACTGCACATACGATTCACGTCCACGCTGTCGCGGCATGCTACCAGTGTTAAGGACTGCGATGGAGCTCCGTATGCCACGGCAAACTGGCTGACACTGACGGCGGCGGTGCACAAATGCTGCGCAGCTAGCGCCATCCGACGGCCAACACCGCGGTTCCTGGTGTGTCCGCTGTGCCGTGCGCGTGATCATTGCTTGTACAGCCCTCTCGCAGTGTCCGGAGCAAGTATGGTGGGTCTGACAAACCGGTGTCAATGTGTTCTTTTTTCCATTTCCGGGAGTGTATATATGAAGATAGTAAGTGTTCTCATTGATGACCGGCAGCTTCTCTAGAAATAAATAGTAACTAACTGAAACCCTCAGCTGCCTTCAGGTGTTGTTGATGTACGTCCTGCTTACTTGGCAGACGCTCTATCCATCTGAGCCGCCGAGGACACAAGGTTAACCTAATACTGCGTTTTATTGGCAGGACACGTAGAAAATGTAACAGATCTACTAAAGAGACTGCCTACACTACGCTTGTTCGTCCTCTTTTAGAATACTGCTGCGCGGCGTGGGACCCTTACCAGACGAGACTGACGGAGTACATCGAAAAAGTTCAAAGAAGAGCGCACGTTTTGTATTATCGCGAAATATTGGAGAGAATGTCATTGAAATGATACAGGATTTGGGCTGGACGTCATTAAAAGAAAGGCGTTCTTCGTTGCGACGGGATTTTCTCACGAAATTCCCATCATCAACTTTCTCCTCCGAATGCGAAAATATTTTGTTGACACCGAAATACGTAGGGAGAAACGATCACCACTATAAAATAAAGGAAATCAGAGCTCGTACGGAAAGATATAGGTGTTTGTTCTTTCCGGGCGCTATTCGAAATTCGAAAACAGACAATTGTGAAGATGGTTTGATGAAACCTCTGCCAGGCACTTAAATGTGATTTGTAGAGTATCCATGTAGATGTAGACGTCGTTTTAGCAGGCGGCGGAGATGAGAATAAGCAGCAAAAATTATAACAGGCACCGGGAGTACATACTTAGTAGGTCATGTGGGCGGGCTACAATATCGAGCGAAACCAAAGACTGGTGCCTGATGCTGAGAGGAAGGCAGGAGCTTGAAACACGTATGTAACATAGCAGCGATGGCGAGGCATTGTAGCATCTGTGACCAGAGAGTATGCGCTTGACCGCGCGAGTGTTGCGAGCGGTTCTCAGTCTGTCAGTCTGTCGTTGCGAGTCTGTAGCTCTGTCTAGTTGAGAGTAGTACTCTGTCAGTAGTCGTCGCGTGCAGTACGCTAGTAGTCGTCATGCAGAGCGGTCGGTCAGTGGTAGCAGTCCAGTGGGATTGCGTGATGTGGTCTGTCGGCAACACTGGTCAAGATGCTGAATGAGGTATACTGTTAATTAAGATAATCATCGGATAATGTAAAGTTTTAATTATTGTAACTAATTTTCAACAAGTGCCCCCAATAATAACTTTTATTTCAAAAGCAATTTTACATAAAATTTTTATTTAATTGAAGTAACTATTTCGTTCCACTTCCCCTAAACAAAAGTTTCAGTTTTCAATTAGATTACAAAAAAAAAAAAAAAAAAAAGGGAATATTATTATTTGCAATGCAGTTCCTCCAAGCGGTGCGCAACAACAAGAGCAGAAATTTGACTAGGTGTTGTAATGAGGTAAGAATTTTAATTTTTGATTTTTGCACAGGGCCAAAGACCGATATTTCGGTTTAATTGAATCATTATTATCACTGAGATTTTCTTATCACTGAATGGACTTTAATTTTTTATGAAGAACTTATACCTTAGTCAGATTGCGATTCTCACTTTTATTGTCATTAAATTTAATTGCTAGGGAGGTTACACTTGGCTCCTATTCATTTATTATTTCTGTCTTTAAAATTTCAGTGGAGAGGTTACACTTAGCGCAATGTCCAATTTACATTCCATAAATAATATTTCTGTCTTGTAAATTTTTGTGGGGAGGTTACACTTGGCGACACCCAGTCCAGGATCGTATTTCGTTGAGAGTCTTTTGAGCAACAGTCAGATATCTGCTCTTATTTGCTTAGATATAATTAGGATTTGGCGCAACGCTTTTATTAACTTGTGACTTTCTTTCTACAGGTCAACGGCAATTTGTTGCTCTGTTGTATTTGTGTATTGCTTTTGCATTGTGCTTATTTATTTTGTGAAAAATTGTGACTATAGTAAAAATGCCGCGAAAGACTGTGAATAGTGTATCGCGAGGTATTATGAACGAAATTACCGACTTAAACAACGTGACCGATAGTAATTGTGACAATCCTGCATTCACTGACAATCAGTGCATTCCAACCAATAATGATGACTTTTACCCTGATAATGAACAAACGAACTCAATTGTCTCGTCTGTTAATTTGACGACAATTGAGGACGCGGGACGCTCTATTGTAATGAGCGCTGCCCAGCCTAACACACCCGGTTTGAAAAATTCTCGTGACGAACAGACAAATTTGTCTAATGAAAGTGGTCAGTGTACCGAAAATACGACGGACTCGAGTGAGAAACCTTTTTGTAAATTACAGAATGACCAAATGGTCACACAAAACGCGACAATGGCAAATACACCGTCAAACAGTACAGAGAATAGAGCAGGTAATGCTACTGAGGCTGAAATTATAGCATTATTGCTACAAATGATTAAAAAACTTGAAGAACAGCAAAAAGAATTTATAGAACGGAACAAACAATTTTCTGAAAACTTTAAACAGCAGAACGAAAAACACGACAACGTTAATGAACAGAAGAAACAAGTTAGTGAACAGATTACTGTTACTGTTCAATGTCAGGACAATAAAGAACAATTACGTGTGGATAGTAAGGCTTGTGCTAAAAACAGTAATAAAGAAGTTGGCACTTTTGCACAAGAATTAAGTAGCACACGTGTAGACACAACAGAATCACATAAAGACGAGATTATTGCAGTCACCGAACAATGTTCGGCAAACGCAACATTGATACACGAAATTAATGCAGTCACCGAACAATGCCGTAAAAACGCAGTACAGATTCGCGACGAGGTTAATTTAGAGTCAGTGGAAGTTTCACACATTCCGAATACGGAAGTTGACGAGAAATTTGCACGACAGATCAACCAAATTGACGAAAGTGTTACAGTAACTGAGTTGAAAACTATTCCAGTCACCAATACGTCACAGAATCCGCCAGTTTCCGAACATTTGTCTGACTCACGCAGCGTGTATAATGTGAACAATTTACAGAGACTACGCGAATTAAAATCCGAAAAGCCACGCGACTTAAAATCTGAAAAGCTATGCAACTTGAAATCCGAAATGACACAGACGAACAGATTCACTCACGAACCCGAACGTGTTTTCAAATTCAGAGACAAGAACGTAGATTACGAGCAATTTTTATCTGTAAGAAAATCTAAGGAATTTAATAATGACAGAACACAGGTACACGCTTTGAGCTGTATACGACAATTTGTTTTTATGCTTTCACCGCTATTGCGTGTAATGCAGAAGCTAGCTTTGAACCTGATGCGACAATTTGCTATTGTATTTTCATCAGCATGATCTATTATTCAGAAATTGGACTTAACATGGTTACAACAATTTGCCTTTCGAATTTTACCGCCATTGCCTGCAACGCAAAGGCTAAAATTTATTTGCAGTGCGTAAAGGACCTCAGGGGATTCATTACGCTTTAATGAATATGTGCCGTAGCGAGCATAGGGCCCCGAGCTGTAGTAGTGCTGTTTCATCTTTAGTTTTCTGCACTGCTGCCTTCTCTTCCACTATCCTTTATATCTATCAAAACTGCTCTTTAACTATTGCCCTATCTAGTATTAAGAAATATGTAATGAATACCCGATGTGACAAACTTTTACCGAATATGACAATTTTCAGTAGGCACTCCCGTAATGACAACTGCCGCCGTAACTTTAATAACAGATAAAATCGTAATCATCAGTATGTACAAAATTTTCGGCAGTCGCAACCACATTTTTGTAACAATAGATGTTTTTCACCGCAACAGCATGAAAGTCAGCCGCTTAGCATACCTAACCAACAATGCAGTCTACAAGGTCAACCAAACTTTAATGTTTCGCCGCGTGCATGTATAGTCTCAGCTACAACAAATAGTAACGCACGGCAGCAAAGAAATAACTACGTACAGACAACACACCATTTCAACTCGTATCGCAATACACCGTATAGGAATGACTATCACGACAGACGTAAAAATAATGAGCACAATTCTCGGCGTACATTTAATAACAGTCGATCTTATGAGCAGCAACAACATCAGCAACAACAAATAATCATGAATGAAACAGACAATAGGTGTCATCCATAGCGTAACACGTCAGTAAGAAATAACAAAGCAGTTCATATAGCGGATATGCCACAATATTCTCCCGTAAATAACAGCACGTACGATAGAATTTGACCAAACACAGTACAGATTGCATATTCCAATAACGTAAGCAATAATTTAGGCACGCAGAATCTTGTTCACGAAAATGTTATTAATTTTGACGCCATCCGACACACGTTTGCATTAAAGACAGAATCACGACGTACGTAGACGACATTCTTATCGCAGAAGCTAACTGGTCTGAACACAATCTGATTCTTGAACAACTGTTACAAACTTTCCATGCACAAGGACTTACAGTTAATCTTAGTAAATCGCACTTTGGCAAAACTTCTATAAAATTTCTTGGACACGTAATTTCAGCAGAAGGCATTGCACCTGATCCGGAAAAACTTCAAGCTCTACGTGACATTACTGTTCCTACGACAAAGAAACAACTACGCAGTTTTTTGGGCTTAATTAACTTTTTTCGTAAATTTATTCATTATTCCGCTTTAGACACGCCTAGACTATGCCAATTAACAGGTAAAAACACTATTTGGTCTTGGGATAAGCAAGCACATTCTGAATTTGTGAACCTGAGACATGCTTTGTTGAATGCTCCACTTTTATCGCACCCCGATCTTACTAGAAATTTTTCCATTGCCACCGACAGTTCTAACACCGCTTTAGGCGTACACATTTTCCAGGAAATTGAAGAAGATGGTTCAACAGTTATTAAAAACATCGCATTTGCAAGCCGCATTCTGTCACCTGCTGAACGAAATTATTCTGTTACAGAACTTGAAACATTATGTGTTGTATGGGCTTTTACGAGATTTAGGCACTTTCTTTATGGCAGACATACCACCGTTTACACAGACCACAGAGCAATACAATTTTTACTTTCAGCTAAATTTACTCACGACAGATTAAGCAGATGGAAACTTTATTTACAAGAATTTAATTTTACGATTGTTCACATTCCCGGCACACAAAATGTTATAGCAGACGCACTATCGCGTTCTCTCGGCAACAATCAGCAAGACGTAGCAACCAACTTCTGCAAAACAAATTTCAGTGTCATGTACATTCAGCAAGTCGCATTTGAAAACTTTATTTCATCGTCACTACAGGACATAGCGCAAGAGCAAAATAAAGACAATGTGTGGAAAGAAATTAAACACCTTTGGCAAGATAGGAAAAATGTTACGATTAGGAACCACTACACTGTACGCAATGACATTCTGTTTCGCCGCTCTCATCCGGACAGCAACAATTGGTTATTATGCATTCCTGACGAACTGGTTAACAAATTAATTTGGTACACTCATTTAAGTTACGCACATTACGGAGCACGAAAATGTTTTCTTATACTGAGACAGAACTCTTATTTTACTAACATGGAGAAACGTATACGACGAGTTTTAGCGTCTTGTAAAATTTGCCAGAAAGCTAAATCAGATACCACTTCACATATTCCTCCATTATATCCCATTATACCTGTTAAATTAAGACACATGGCCGCTGTAGATATTTTTGGTCCGATTCCCAGAACTAACAGAGGTTTTTGCTACATCTTTGTCGCTGTTGAGCTCACTTCAAAATTTGTTACTTTCACTCCATTACGTAAAGCTACTGCTAAAACTGTTTCGAAAGCATTTGTAAAACATTGTCTATTTCATGTAGGGCATGTGATGAAAGTAATTTCTGACAATGGATCTCAATTTCGTAGTAGCGTATGGACACGCATGTTACGAGCCAGAAACATTTCTCCGATCTATATATCCAAGTAACATGCTTCTTCGAACCCCTGTGAAAGATTAATGAAAGAAATTGGTAAACTGTGTAGAATATACTGCCACAAAAGACCTATTGATTGGGATACTATATATCCAAGTAACATGCTTCTTCGAACCCCTGTGAAAGATTAATGAAAGAAATTGGTAAACTGTGTAGAATATACTGCCACAAAAGACCTATTGATTGGGATACTCACATACTCTCATTCCAAGACGTAATTAATTCCATTCCAAATGAATCCACTATGCTATCTCCGTCTATTATACTGAAAAACGTTGAACCCCCAAACAAAATTAAAGAATTAGTAAACTTCCCTAAATGTCGTCGACTAAGACACCACGAAATAATTGACATTGCGCTGAACAACATCAAACGTGCCGCAGAGCGCCGGAGAAGACAGCAAAAACAGGTTTGTAGACGCCGAGACTTTCACATTGGACAGAAAATATTAGTACGTACACATTATTTATCCAGTAAATTAAAGGGTAAGTGCAGTAAATTTGAACTTTTATACGCAGGTCCATATCGGATTCGCAGCATCCCTCACCCCAATGTTGTACACGTCGAAACTTTGAGAACTAGAAAATCGAAAGGCAACCACCATATCTCAAACATTAAACCGTTTATTGAATGAAGACACTTTATGATTCAACACACTATGATGTCATTTATTAATGCAATTATTTCACTTGACTAATTACTCATGATTATCGCATTTTTTCTTGGCAAGTGCCCGGCAAGGTAAGGTTAGCAGGTCGCTTTTCTTGTCGTTACACATCAGACCGTGCACATTTTCCACTTTTTTCGTGTATATGATTGTATTCCAGTTTTGTTTATAAGCACTGTGAAATAGTTAAGATATAACACACACCAGTTGACTTTGACATTTTTTTTGCCTTATGACATCTCAACATCGTGACTGTTTTACATTTTTGCTGCTGCATTGTATTATTCTGTGTACATTTTTGCATCTGAACACTGTCAATGTCTTTGACATATTACGTTTTCTGTCATGTTATGCTGTATGGTTAATTATGTCACCATAAACCAGTCATTATTTAGTGGGTATATGATTTAAATGTAAGACATTAATCTTTGTTCATCAATTTCCGAAAGAAATGATGCGTGTAAGAAATAAATTCAACAGAAATGGGAATTTCACCTACGGAATAAACGAAAGAAGATGCAATAACTTTATGAGGAAGAGTAAATGGATCAGGATTAACAAGCATTAACAAGAATATACTATACTCATCGTAGAATAGCAGTCTTAACTAATTTTTTCTTTCAGAATACAAGGTGATTGATGCAGGCTGTCAGACTGAACTACACATCTTAGTTTTAGTGATGAAATATGCTAGAGATAAGGAATAGTTGTATAATGAGTAATGAAGTGATTTTTTGCAGATGATAATGAATACTGATGAATAATGATGAAGGATATGGTATTATGAATAATGAAGTTTTTCTTTACAGGTGATGATAATAATGAAGTTATGATAATATGGATAATGAAGTGATTGATAATGAAGTTTTTTCTTTACAGATGAGGATAATGTTGGAGTTTTATATTTATGCTATGTAGTTATTTAAGTATTTGTTGCAGTTTGTTTTGACAGCAGGTGTTATATTGCATAGTAGGATGACGGAAAGTTTTGGAAAGGACAGCTATGGAACACATTTTATACACATTTCACTACTTGTTAATTCGAAGTTCACTACTTTTCAGCATAGTGTGCGTTTCTTCTTTCAGGTCAATAATCCATTTTGTATTTTTTCCAGGAGATGCTTGTCATGATACTTACTAAAACTGTTACTTATTATACCTGTTCTAGTACTTGCATTTTTATTTTTTTGTACCTATTTGTGTTTACCATTTATAAATGTAATCACATATACTGCCTTGTTACATAACCTTGCTACAGCTGACTCATCACGAATGACGTTACCTATCCTCATTTGCAGCAATAGGTCAAAAGCAAAAAGTGTTATGCCTCAGCAATTAATTATCGATCCCAACGCAATGCATTGCTAACAAAAAAATGTATTAACAGTCCCAAGTAGTGATACCAGTTTGAGAAAATTCTGAATAATACTGATTAGCTCTGAATAGTATGTCACTTGAGTAATGACTTCTTAATGAGACAACAAAAATACACATATATATAATATAATGCTTAGTAACTGGCTAGTAATTGCCACTGTTATTGTAATGAGACTACTTATAATCTCCATGATTATTAATGCTATGACTATAATTAACTGATTTTTAATAATGACTTCGTAATGATCTGAATAATACTGAATGAGGAACAATGCTTTATACTATTCGATACCTGATGGCCACTGAGTGCGAATAATTAGTGTCACTTAATGAATTGTTATTAATTATGCCATTAATTAGCTCTTGTTTTCAATGTTCATACTTTGTAATTGGAAATGAATGTGACTGTTTAATAATGCTTTGTAATTAGAAGAAGGCTAATGATTCTTACTAGATTGGAATGACACATAATTAATTAACTATGCTATTGTTTCATAATGCTTTGTAATTAAAAGGCTAATGATTTTTACTATATTGAAATGACAAATGCTTAATTAACTATGCTTTATAATTGGAAATGAATGTGACTGTTTAATAATGCTTTGTAATTAGGAAAAAGCTAATGATTCTTACTATATTGAAATGACAAATGATTAATTAACTATGCCATACTTTGTAACTGGAAAAGAATGCGATTGTTTCATGATGCTTTGTAATTAGGAGAAGGTTAATGATTAATACTATAATGGAATGACAAATGATTAATTAACTATGCTATACTTTGTAACTGGAAAAGAATGCGATTATTTAATAATGGTTTGTAACTAGGAAAAGAAGATTACTGATTATATGTAAAACAATTAATGAACATTTTTCTGTAATACTACATACATGGTACAGAAATGTTCAATAACTGGGCTATGAATGCCGCAAACTACTACTGTAATTGACAATATTATGTGACTTAACGTCCTTCACCTTATGAGCTAACTACCCTGAATTACTGCAATGTCCATTTGTCCTGTTTATCCTAGTGATCATGGAGCACTATATTTGGTTTTGCACTAATTCTACGTTGATGTGCAATGTAAGAGCGTGGTGTTGACACGACATGCTGTCCACCACCGTGAGCGATGAAGACGTTATTATGGTCCCACTGTTTGGTGTACCTAATATACTGCAAAAATAAAAAAAAATGGAATATTACTACGACAGTTCAGTGTCTTGGCTACGCTGATAAATTCTGAGGGGAAAAGAACTTCAAGTTGTGTCACTTGGTGTTGTACTTCTGTGGAAAGATATGGACTTTCAAAACAGCTGTGTGCAATCTAAAGTGCTACAACCATGATGCAATCCTTCCCTTTCCTATCCTAATTCTTGTCACATAGTGAAAATCATTTTTGCTAACATTATTTATGTTCATGGCTATACATTTTTCAATTCGCTAAACTCCAGTGCGAGTACACTTATGTCACTGGTCGACATGATATTTTTTTGCTATTATGTTTATTTATTGCCAAAATGCTAAAGACATTTTTTTTTGATTTGTTCTGAAGTACAGTATATGTGCACTTTTGTCTTTTATAATGTATATACATTTTTTATTTTCTGAACTACAGTGCATGTGCACTTCTGTTAGGTGTTAATATGTTTTCTACTGAACTTCAGTACCTGTACACTTTTCTCATTTTTCAATATGATTTCTACTATTCTGTATATTCAATACTTTAATGCGTATGCACTTATGTCATTTGTTACTAATTGTACATACATTTCATCAATTACTGATATGTTCTCAACTGGAGTGCATGTGCACTCATGTCACTTGTCAACATAATATTTTGCCAGTCTGTTTATTTGTTCTGAATATGCTAAAGAATTTTTTTTCAGTGCCTGTGCACTTTGTTATCTGTCAAATAATTTGTATATACATTTTTCTGATTTGCTACTATGTTTTGTACTCACATTTTGTCTTTGTCTGATATATTTTGTACTTAGTGCGTGTGCACAACATTTAAATATTCTGTAAGTTGTAGAATTTTGTTAATTAAAGAAAAATTTTGCCGCGCTTGGCAAGTCCAAATGACTCACCATCGCTGCCAAATTTTTGCCCCCCCAGTGGAGGGTTATGAAACACGTATGTAACATAGCAGCGATGGCGAGGCATTGTAGCATCTGTGACCAGAGAGTATGCACTTGACCGCGCGAGTGTTGCGAGCGGTTCCCAGTCTGTCAGTCTGTCGTTGCGAGTCTGTAGCTCTGTCTAGTTGAGAGCAGTACTCTGTCAGTAGTCGTCGCGTGCAGTACGCTAGTAGTCGTCATGCAGAGCGGTCGGTCAGTGGTAGCAGTCCAGTGGGATTGCGTGATGTGGTCTGTCGGCAACACTGGTCAAGATGCTGAATGAGGTATACTGTTAATTAAGATAATCATCGGATAATGTAAAGTTTTAATTATTGTAACTAATTTTCAACAAGTGCCCCCAATAATAACTTTTATTTCAAAAGCAATTTTACATAAAATTTTTATTTAATTGAAGTAACTATTTCGTTCCACTTCCCCTAAACAAAAGTTTCAGTTTTCAATTAGATTACAAAAAAAAAAAAAAAAAAGGGAATATTATTATTTGCAATGCAGTTCCTCCAAGCGGTGCGCAACAACAAGAGCAGAAATTTGACTAGGTGTTGTAATGAGGTAAGAATTTTAATTTTTGATTTTTGCACAGGGCCAAAGACCGATATTTCGGTTTAATTGAATCATTATTATCACTGAGATTTTCTTATCACTGAATGGACTTTAATTTTTTATGAAGAACTTATACCTTAGTCAGATTGCGATTCTCACTTTTATTGTCATTAAATTTAATTGCTAGGGAGGTTACACTTGGCTCCTATTCATTTATTATTTCTGTCTTTAAAATTTCAGTGGAGAGGTTACACTTAGCGCAATGTCCAATTTACATTCCATAAATAATATTTCTGTCTTGTAAATTTTTGTGGGGAGGTTACAAGCTGCAGTTTCACACTTGACCCCTCACCCCCGAGGCTGACCCCGGCTGCTGTGAGCTGCGCACCTCGTCGCTTGTGCCCTGTCTGATTGATCCAGATGCTTCCCATTCTAGCTCTAGGGTGCATAATAATCATGTATAATAATTATGTGTTATTTATGGTTGTTCTGAGCAGAAAAGTACATAAAGACGTATTTATAGGTTAAGGGAACATTTTAAAGACTTTGACACGCAGCAGTGAGCACTTCGAGAGATCAACAATCGAGCAGATGGCAATGCTTCCAAGGGGAACAACAACCGGCGCAGTTCGCACTTCAGCAGCCAGTGCTCCAGGAACTGTCAGTGTACTGAACTCACGTAAGTGACGTAGATGGCGATGTGGAGGAGGACGGCAGTGCAGCCGGCTGGTGTGACCGTGAGGTTCAAGGCGCTTCAGTCTGGAACCGTGTGACCTCTACGGTCGCAGGTTCGAATCCTGCCTCGGGCATGGATGTGTGTGATGTCCTTAGGTTAGTTAGGTTTAAGTAGTTCTAAGTTCTAGGGGACTGATGACTACAGATGTTAAGTCCCATAGTGCTCAGAGCCATTTGAACCATTGAACGGCAGTGCAATGCCCCACCACGCCAGTGTAGAGGCAAAACAAAAGCTGGCACGTGTGTCGACATTTGTCACATTTCTGTCCAACGTGCGAAACATTGATGAATGACCCAAGAGTCATTCGCCGCGCTACAAACTTTGCGACATTGGCAAAAGACTGAATAAATACCTCCGAAAACGGGCGTGAGGTGGTCCTTTGAGGAGGTCCTTGGAAGGGAGAAAGAAGACACGAAGAAACGTCGCCTGGACGGACGGACCGATGATTAGTCATCGGACGTCATACTTCGCTACAAAGAATGAGCCGCTACACTGCTCGACAGAAGAAGATGTCGGTAGCGCGCCAACAGGTCAGCCAAGAAGATGCTATCCCAGACGTTACCAGAAAGAAATTCGTGTGGTATTTACCCGGGTGGCTGGTGAGGATGCGGTCTTACCAAATGGGTCATCTGTGAACCTAGCGTTTGATGATCTTCGCCAGAAGACACCAAACCTAAAGATCGTTGGTTCGATTCCGGGACGGAGCACTCCGTTCCACGAAGTAGTCACTTGTTAATAACGCAACGAGCGAATTCTCAGTGGTCACTGGAATATGCACGCTACGACTCCACCGCTCCGCAGCCGCGAGGAATTGAGCAAGTTAAAACACATTGTATTACTCTGTTTCTTTAAAGGGTCTTATGTCTCAACAAACGACTGTTAGTGGAGTGACGAATGTTTCACTCACACCTCACCCTCTGAGCCAAGGAAAGAACCCATTCCAAAGCCCACAAAGTATCGCTTTCCCTACCACCATTCCTAACAAAAAAAAAAGAAAACGATCTTTGCTCACCTCTGTCACTGACACTCAATATCTAGTGTTACTAAACCTCTACCCGCTTCAGAGCGGGAAATAGTATCAGCCCCAGTATTCAGAGACTTTTTACTCCTGACGACGATCGCGGAAATAGCCATCGAAATCTCGAGTGTTTATTCGACGTGGCACAGCTTGTAAATGGAGGAGATTTATTCAAACAATATATTAACTCTCCTGTTGGTTACATTCTACAATTTAATGCACACTCACATATCTGAACGGAGATGTACCTCTTATCGCCCTTACATTTTCGTGCTATATAGCACCCGTTTCTGCAGTGAGTTACGAATTTTTTCAAACGCCCCCCAGCTCTACTCGTAAATCTTGACAAGGCTGAACATTTCGCTGCTTCAATTCCTCAGCTGTACCAAGGGGAGGGCAGGATATGTGTTTTTTTTTTTTTTTTTAGATAACCTCAAACGGAATAATCCAAGTGTAGTGAGATCAGTTGATCTTGGAGTCCATTTTGGACAGTATCGTCATCCTTTTGCATCAGCAGCAAAAATGTATTTGTAACATTCCTCAGCCATGAGCCATGCATATACACTCCTGGAAATGGAAAAAAGAACACATTGACACCGGTGTGTCAGACCCACCATACTTGCTCCGGACACTGTGAGAGGGCTGTACAAGCAATGATCACACGCACGGCACAGCGGACACACCAGGAACCGCGGTGTTGGCCGTCGAATGGCGCTAGCTGCGCAGCATTTGTGCACCGCCGCCGTCAGTGTCAGCCAGTTTGCCTTGGCATACGGAGCTCCATCGCAGTCTTTAACACTGGTAGCATGCCGCGACAGCGTGGACGTGAACCGTATGTGCAGTTGACGGACTTTGAGCGAGGGCGTATAGTGAGCATGCGGGAGGCCGGGTGGACGTACCGCCGAATTGCTCAACACGTGGGGCGTGAGGTCTCCACAGTACATCGATGTTGTCGCCAGTGGTCGGCGGAAGGTGCACGTGCCCGTCGACCTGGGACCGGACCGCAGCGACGCACGGATGCACGCCAAGACCGTAGGATCCTACGCAGTGCCGTAGGGGACCGCACCGCCACTTTCCAGCAAATTAGGGACACTGTTGCTCCTGGGGTATCGGCGAGGACCATTCGCAACCGTCTCCATGAAGCTGGGCTACGGTCCCGCACACCGTTAGGCCGTCTTCCGCTCACGCCCCAACATCGTGCAGCCCGCCTCCAGTGGTGTCGCGACAGGCGTGAATGGAGGGACGAATGGAGACGTGTCGTCTTCAGCGATGAGAGTCGCTTCTATCTTGGTGCCAATGATGGTCGTATGCGTGTTTGGCGCCGTGCAGGTGAGCGCCACAATCAGGACTGCATACGACCGAGGCACACAGGGCCAACACCCGGCATCATGGTGTGGGGAGCGATCTCCTACACTGGCCGTACACCACTGGTGATCGTCGAGGGGACACTGAATAGTGCACGGTACATCCAAACCGTCATCGAACCCATCGTTCTACCATTCCTAGACCGGGAAGGGAACTTGCTGTTCCAACAGGACAATGCACGTCCGCATGTATCCCGTGCCACCCAACGTGCTCTAGAAGGTGTAAGTCAACTACCGTGGCCAGCAAGATCTCCGGATCTGTCCCCCATTAAGCATGTTTGGGACTGGATGAAGCGTCGTCTCACGCGGTCTGCACGTCCAGCACGAACGCTGGTCCAACTGAGGCGCCAGGTGGAAATGGCATGGCAAGCCGTTCCACAGGACTACATCCAGCATCTCTACGATCGTCTCCATGGGAGAATAGCAGCCTGCATTGCTGCGAAATGTGGATATACACTGTACTAGTGCCGACATTGTGCATGCTCTGTTGCCTGTGTCTATGTGCCTGTGGTTCTGTCAGTGTGATCATGTTATGTATCTGACCCCAGGAATGTGTCAATAAAGTTTCCTCTTCCTGGGACAATGAATTCATGGTGTTCTTATTTCAATTTCCAGGATTGTATATTTGCATTCCATTAGATGGGGATATATGGTTAGCTCACTTCGGTCTCCCCTAATTACGGTGTAGTGACTGTTTTAAATATTCAATCATGACGCCTGGAAAAGTACTACCTGCTACTCTTTAGAGTTCTCGGAACCTATGAGTTAGGTAATTCAAAGATTTCTCAAACATTATTATCTTATAACGATTACTACGTTTAATAATGTCCGTACTTGTTATGTTGTAGTGCAGGTCCTAAGGATGATCAATGAACAGATAGTGGAAATTGAAGTATTTCTGACCAGCAGATGAGCTGGTCTGTTACGTGGACCTCAGAGTTGTAGCAGTTATGGCAGCACAATGTGGAAAATGAAAACAATTATTTTAGCTCTCCCTGTGCTTTTAAGAAAGAATATTTAAATTTATAACAATGATTTCAGCTACATTTAGCATTTCGTACTCTGCCATCGTTTTGGCAACTTGTTCATTTATTTTACTCGTTGATCTTGTAATTAAATCTAATATCTTTTAGAGAGCCACACGAAACTAGGTAACGTGGTTAAAAAGCAAAATAAAACCAAGCTTTCCTCAAAAGGCGTTTATTTTCGTTAGTGGTAGGAAATAAGAAATATTAGTGAAATGAATAAAAAACAATACACTTTAGGCAATGCAAAGCACGAAACACTCTTTACAATCTTCTCCACCAGTAGTCTAAGCTAGTACACAGTCTGAGCATTCTCAGTTTTTCGATCGAGGCTTCTGTGAGCAACTTTCTCCATGGTAGGAATACACTTCCTTAGCATTCAGTATCAAGCGTATAGTGCTCATACGAATGCATTTAAATACATTTACCCGGTACTCAATACTATTGCGTGCTGATGGAGTTTCTCCTTGGAGCCAGCCGGTGTGGCCGAGCGGTTCTAGGTGCTACAGTCTGGAACCGCGCGACCGCTACGGTCATAGGTTCGAATCCTGCCTTGGACGTGGATGTGTGTGATATCCTCAGGTTAGTTAAGTTTAAGTAGTTCTAAGTTCTAGGAGACTGATGACTTCAGATGTTAAGTCCCATAGTGCTCAGAGCCATTTGAACCATTTTTTCTCCTTGGACGTCCCTTAACCCAGTTTTCATACCTCTTAACACAGTTTCCTGGTAACTCACAGAAATGAACCACATTTATCCTAATTTTTCCATACTATGTAGTTACTAATATTCATCAGCACGAAGCTGTGGCAACTTGTAAGGATCGTTGGATCGTCTTAATCCGTAACCATGTCTCTGACAGCACGAAGTTGTGTTTGATTGTCGCGTGTTGGCAAGGAATGCTCGGTGTTTTCAGCTTTCAACAAGAACGGAGGGGGAGAGGTTGGAGGAACTTGATAAGGGGAGAGTGACACAGTGCAAGAAAGGGTAGATGGTGAGGAACGAGGAAGAACGGGCAGTGCAAAAGACGGGGAGTAATATTACGCCGGTATTGATTCGGCCACTTTATTTCCTTTTATTGCAAGTGACAGGAAATTTTGTACCGATATCGCTTTATTTGTATTGCAGGAACGCGAGAGATGAAATCCATTTGCGCGACGGGGTGGGGCGCAGGGGTGAGAGGAAAGGATAGAGCGATAGACGAAAATAGCGTGTCGTTTGGCAACCGAACTGCTGGATTACACGTGTCGCTTGCTCTGGAAAATTGCGGGGCCAGGGACAACGGACCTCTATTTTTGCTAGTCGCTGCATTCCACATCAATTTATTCCCGTTAGCAAGCACATATTTGTCAGTACGAATCATATATCGGGAACTTCGGGAATTTTCAGAGTAGGCGAAACGCAATTTTAGCGAATACCGCTTTTATGTAGGTAAAAACGTCAATTCTTTTTCTAATTTTCAATTATTACTTATATTTTAATAACGACATTCTAATGTAGTTTTTCATGTGATCATATTAGATTAATACTTGGTCCCGTCTATTGAGTAGAAGGAGTTGTCATTTGTTTTTAAGTGCTGGTTGGCTGGTTGGCTAGTACCATGAAAGTCATTTCCTGATGTCTTAACAGATGTCTTATCATCCTGTCCCTCGTCCTTGTCAGAACCTTCTCCATATTCCTTTCCTCTCCAATTCTGCGCAGAACCTCCTCATTGCTTACCTTACCAGTCCACCTAGTTTTCAACATTCGTCTGTAACACCACATCTCAGCAGCATCGATTCTCTTACGTTCCGGTTTTTCCACAGTCCATTTTAAAGTAACGACGTTTCGCTTCCTGTTCCAAGCGACCTGAAGAAGGTCGCTTCCAACAGGGACCGAAACGTCGGTAGTTTATTACATATTGACAATGCTGTCACAAACCCAGAAGAATCTTATTGAATGTGACAACGGTCGCGGAAGCCTATCTTTATATCTTGCACCACTTTATATTTTCGAAGGCTTTTTCCAGGACGACAGAACCTATGAACCTGTCTTCATTTGTCTTTAATCTCGCTTCCATCATCAACCTCAACGTCAGAATTGCCTCTCTGGTGCCTTTCCCGTTCCTAATCCAAAGTGATCGATATCTGAGACATTTTCAATGTTATTTTCCATTCTTCGGTAAATTATTCTTGTCAGCAACTGAGAATCATGAGTTGCTTAACTGATTGTGCGATAATTACCGCTCTTTTCAGCTCTTGCAGTCTTCAGAACTGAGTGGACGATGTGCGCGTCTGCTTTAGAATCGAGAGCGCCGCATCCTCTGTTTCCTCACTGTTTTCCGAATGCTGTTATTAAACCACGGTGGGCCTCCTCTCTCCTTAAGCCACTTACTCGGCGCAGTGGTTTTATAGCTAGTAGTGTCCATTTGACTCTGGAAACATTGTGAAATATTAATTAACCTCGGCCTTAGTTTTTCAAAGGGTTTTCAAGCAGCAGTTTTCATTGCTTTTGTTCCAGTACCTTAAAAATGAGAACATTTTCCGTCGAGACTGTTATTCAATGTGTTTCTTCCTAATAGCGATTTCAGCCTATTGAACTAGGTGGCTACAATTAAACAGCAGCTACTCACAGAGGTCTAGTGTGGGCTATGATTATCATATATTAGCGAACGTTGGTAGATATTCTAGTGCGTTAAAGCGGAACCGATTTGCGCTGGAAAAAATTAGTTCCACCATTAGTGCACCTTTGGATCCCTACGTAATTCGGTGCTCTCCGACACACACGATCGAACAGCGGAGGAGTGGCACTCAAGCGTCAACTTTAGGTTACAATATCTCCGGATGTAATTAACATTTTACAATGCAACAAAAGGCACTGATTACGTATTTGTTTATATGTTCAGATGTGCTAACAAAACTAACGGGGTTCCATTTTAAAAAACGTAGGTTTGTGTTAAAAAACATACTTACGTGCATTTTTTTATGGTTTTTATTAACCAATTACACTAGCCCCTCTCCTCACGTTCGATCTGCGGAATCGATTCGTCAGTATTTGATGTGGTTTACGAAATATATCCAGCGGTAACGTTAGGTGACTCACCCTGTATATATATAACGGTGAGTCGTGGGCTTAAAAATGATGCAGACTGGTCTCCCTGTTAATGTCTACAATAACAATGGTGCAGAATAATCCTTCTCAAGAAGAGAGAAATAAGGAACTTTCTAGTTTCCAAACACAGAGTAATGAACATCATAAGTCGTGATTTTAAGGAGTCCTTTCAGTGATACTTAAGTATGAATGAAAGCGGAATACGAGTTACTGGATTTTTTGTAACTCTGAATTTCATTTGCACTGCTGTTACAGTGGTTGCTCAATTGTCGACAACTCAGGCTACAAAACACTCAACTCACCGTCTGAATGTCGCCTGTTGTGTGTGTTGTTTAAATACAGGACGGCAGTAACTAACTTTACGGCCGGGACGTTTTGCGGAACATTTAGAGCGTAGTGCTTCCCCTCTCACGGGCCACGGAAACGTAAAAGCAACGAAATGTTTAAATTGAGTTTCGGGTTTACGACTGGTCTGTATGAAGAGAAAATTGTCTGCTGACGCCTTGTGGAGTGCCTGGCTGCACCGGAGTGCATACGTTAAATGCTTCTACATTAAGTGTCATTTTCTGAGCTGCGGACTTCCTTTTTGACACAGTCATAGAACATGATTATAGTCACAAACACCCGTGTTCAGAATCCAAGAGCTATGTGCTATAGGTGCAAATTTGCTTGTTTTTGTGGGCCTCGTTACGGAAGCTTGTTTTAATGCAGCTCTCCACGCGGATCAATCTTGAGCAAGTCCATGGTAGCCCTTTCTGTAACTGTCAGTGGTAAGAAATATTGATGCAAACAACTTGCTGTTTTTCTGCACTTTTTTCGGAACACAGCAACATCTGTAACTGCAAATCTTGCAGTTATTTCATGGAGATCCTCAAATTTGCAAAGCCCTTTTGATTTATTTCTACGAGCTTGTAAATTGTGCATACGATATCGGGTGATTCTGTGATTGCATAATCGCTCTAATCTTCATTTGTATGCTTCTCAAGCTCTGTTGAGTTTCTTTTGATATTCTCTTTTGTCTGCAGTTAATATGTCAGTCTTCATTAGCTGTATGTACTGTTTCTTTATGGTCGTCATAAAATAATTTTTAACTTTTGTTAAAACTTCTTTATTGTGTTTTCTCTGAATATACGATATTATCTTCGTACCAAGCTCTTGGCAGTATTGTTAAACAAATCAACGCCAAATAAATAAAATTCCTGTGTAAGTATTGCAACGCAGACTCACTTGAGCCTTTTCACTGTCCTGCTTGATGACCCTTTACCGTTCTTACCTTCGTCAAGGGAGACAAAATACTACCCTGTCTCACCCTCTCTCTTTCTCAGCTACTGCGTACCTTTATTTTCGGCCGGCCGAAGTGGTCGTGGGGTTCTGGGCGCTGCAGTCCGGAACCGCGAGACCGCTACGGTCGCAGGTTCGAATCCTGCCTCGGGCATGGATGTGTGTGATGTCCTTAGGTTAGTTAAGTTTAACTAGTTCTAAGTTCTAGGGGACTAATGACCTAAGCAGTTGAGTCCCGTAGTGCTCAGAGCCATTTCAACCATTTTTGAACCTTTATTTTCGTTTATATTTATAGCGACAGTCTGATTTCTGCACAATTTCTAAATAAATCCTCGCTACGTGTATTTTATACTTGCAGGTACGTTTTGTTACTCCCTAATGTAAAAAAAAAACATGCTTGGAGGAAGTGCTAAGGTAGGATAAAGTCGCTTACGTACCTTGTTTGAAGAACTTGTGTTTCCACGAGTGTAAGAGGTAAAAGATATCAAAACGTCGTTCGTCCAGATGCACTGCGTTCCGAGTGACCTACGGTAGCAACCGTATGTGCGCTACAGTGTATTAGCTTTACTCATACTTTGTTTATAAAAATACACTATCCGAAAAAAAAAATTCTATCACCCGGAAGATTTGGTCGGATGTCAATGTAACTTCGTACACGTTAACAGCAACACCCGGTGTGTGAATGATAAGATTTGCAATTCTCATTCACAGATACAATGGCTACCAGAGTTCATTAGTGTTGTTCGTGTTTAGTGTTGGTACCAGGCCTGGTAGCACATATAGCATACATGAACAGCCTCATATATTGAATGATCTGAGTGAGGGACATCGAGGTGCCGTAAATTTGGATGAGACAGCGTCATCAGTACCGGACAGAGTTTCATAGCGGCCGCATTACGGGTCGATATTTGGTCGGCTTGTCAAATCGTGCAATACACAGGTTTGTGGAATGTTCGGAGATATGTCGGTGCACCAGTGTTGCACTACATGGGAACATGAGGGCAGGCAAACTTATCGTCATGGTTCCGATGTCTGGCCATCACAATGGACGATCGCGGTATTGTGTACCAGGCTCACCATAAACCTTTCTCATCTGCGTCTGCTATCTGAGAACAAGTAGTGGACTCCATGCAACATCTTGTGTGATCCCACATGATTGATCCTAGCAACATCCCCAGATCAGCCATTGATAGAATGTGTGGGACAAGCTCAGACATCAATTCTGCCCAATGCCAGTGTGCCGGATGTCAAACACCTATTACAGCAGATGCGGGATAGTCTTTGGGAGAATCAAGCTGAGATACGTCCGTCAATTAATTTGCATTGTCAGTCATAATTCAGAATTTAGAAATATGCATGCTCCATTTAACTCTTCTTCTGATTTTAATCATCGGTGTCTCCCGTGCTGTTGTGCTTTAAGCTGTTTAAATGTGTGGCTTCTGCGCTGGCCGGGATGGCCGAGCGGTTCTAGGCGTTATAGTCTGGAACCGCGCGACCGCTACGGTCGCAGGTTCGAATCCTGCCTCGGGCATGGATGTGTGTGATGTCCTTAGGTTAGTTAGGTTTAAGTAGTTCTAAGTTCTAGGGAACTGATGACCTTAGCAGTTAAGTCCCATAGTGTTCATAACCATTTGAACCATTTGTTCGGATGTATACAAGTGTGTGTTTGTCAGTTAAACTGTAGCATGTCTGAGGTTCACTGCCTGTTACGGAGGGATGGAAGAGCCGTGTTGGTCAGGATGGCGATATCTCTGCGACCTGGGCATTGTGGGTTCAGTGGGCTGCAAGGACTACAGGAATCCACTGGAGGTGAATGTGGCTGCTGCAAGACAGACACGTATATGATAACTCTTCTCACACCAACAAGCTGCAGCAGTTACAGTTGCATGCTCTTGTCCACTGATGAGGCCCCATTTTGACCCACGGCGTCTGTGTTCGAAGGGCATGGTTAGTCATCGATCTCACGGTTCACGGCTACGAGAAGTGGTGTTACGAGGGCGGCTGTAGCTGCTGCCCCAGCAGTGCCAGACCCTCTGAAGGTCGGCACACCTCTTGTTTGTGCCGCATCAGATGCGGCAGCCTATTGTTGTTGTTACACTACGGATGTTGTCACCGTATCCTTCCCAGGTGAAGCGAGTATCCGACTGTGGCAGGCCTCCAGGGCCTCGGTGGCTAGGAGGACATGGGCTCGACCCTTGCCCCAACCGGCGGCGACCTGCATCTAGATCTTCTCAATTCAATAAACTTTGCCAACAGCCGTATTGTTGAGGTTATTTTACTTTATTTCGAAAGCAACCAGTTTCGGCAGTTCATTTGGCATCTTCAGGCCCCATAAGTTTTTTTCGAATCAACGAGCTTATCGTATAGCGCCATTAAACTGGTTTCCGTGAATCCCAATCGTTCTGCAGCTGATTCATACGAAAGGGATGTCACCCTTGACTGAAGATGGCAAAATGAATTGCCGAAACTGGTTGCGTTCCAAATAAAATGGAATAACCTAACGTATACGGCTGTTGGTAAAGTTTATTGAATTGAGAAGTACGTACCAGTCAATGTCCCCTGGCCATAATGGACCGACAGAGACTGCAAAAAGAACGCTGGTGGCCTTGCGGCGGCAGCCCAGCCGACGCACAGTTGACGCCGATCCGAAGTCCACCTGTGGTGACATGCGCATTCTGGCCAGCTTTTATTCAAGGCTAGGTGGGACCCCCGCCGAACGCCGTAGGAATGTCTCGAATCGCTGGTTTTTGATCCAGTGGTGGGGTCGTGGTTGCAGAGCTGCCAACATGACCTAAGTGCTGAGGATGCAGATATTTGTGTCTGGATTTTGACGTTGAGCCTGTGACTCCTCTTCTCTCCATACAACTAAAATTTAATTAAAATCTTGTTAATTAATTTAATTTTCAAGCAGCCATTGCGTGTGTACTCCTTCAGCTATTAAAAGCATGAATTAGAGACAGAAAGAATCAGTAAGAAGTATGTTGCACTTAAATTACTTCTGGTAATTTGTTGTAAGTTCTTCTTTCCCTTCGTACAGTTGTCGTAGGTTAATGATTTTTTCATGCTGAAGCTGCAAAGCTTTATATCCATACATCATAACCGTTGTATCACGATACAGGAATGTATCTTTTCTTCAAAATTATTCTATTCCGTATTTTGCAGCTTTCGCAAATTAACACACTTCTTAACAAGTACTACTACATCTCACAACAAGAACTGCTTTAAAAGAACATCACAACGGCCTCATACCAATACGTAATACTTTCTGCAAGTGAACGAGAATAGAGACATACCTGTTTTTAGTATAAAGATACGTTTGCATGATCAATATAATCCATATCCTTGACCAAAGAATTACATTTTGATTTGTATTTTGTAGTATAATTGTTTATCGACACTGCCAGAGCCGGGGCCTCGAAAATTTCGGCAGCGACGCGAGGTGCTAGTTCAAGATTACTTCTGTTTGCTAGTTTGTTCCGAAGTTTACGCTCAGTTGTTGACAGTTAGCTCAACCAACAAACATTCAATGTGCATAGACGCACGTCCGTGTCGCGCATCTGCTTATACCTAGCCATGGTTGACACAAGTTGTCAGAAGTATAAAATTTCTTCGCCCAGAAGTTGGTATAATACATGTGCTTAAACTGCACTTACGCCGACTAATGTTTTGAGTGCCTATCCAGCGACACATCCCTCTGGCCACTTTCCACTCAATTATAGTTAACAATGACGATATAACATGGCTCCTTGGAACATTGCTACAGCCGACTTGCATCGTTACATAATTCACAGAAACGAAAATAAATTTGGTCTTCTACCGATTTTATCTCTGTCAACAATTATGGAAAACAGTAAGCATAATTATAGTTCTGAATGTAAATATTGTCAACTTCAGAAACAAAACTGTGGAGTATGAGGCATGTTTATGAAGTAAGTGTTCTGTGACCATATGAACTGTGGTACTCTGTTTTGTGAAGGTTGGCAACACTGAGGTGTAGGTGGAGATCCCCTGAGTAGAGCGAGCATCACAGGAAAGCGGTAGCACGTAAACTCGCGTTGTAGTCTCCGGTTGTGTGAAAATGTCTAAGAAGTCGCGCCAAGTGTGAGGCACGTGCTGTCATCCGCGCCCTACTCACGAAAGGAACATCACGTAGTGAATATTTTTCGCGAATCAGAACAGTTTGCAGTGAAGCTATTATGAACAGAACGAGTGTGTTTAAGCGGTGTAGGGACTTTACTAGAGGCGGAACAGATGTTGATAGCGAAAAGAGGAGTGGAAGACCTTTCACTCTGACTAATGAAAAAAATCGGGAATCTGTACGTGAAGACCGCCAATTGGCAGTGAATGAAATTTCTGATATTTTCGCAACTCTCATATACGAGACGCCTACAGAAACACTGGTATACTGGAAACTCTGCGCAAGATGGGTACCAAAACAGATAACAGAGCAACACAAAAATCGGGTCAGTAACGCCCGCGAGTTTCTTGAGTGACTTGAATTGGAAGACGAGAGGATTTTCTGAGCTCTCCTGTGACTGAAGAAGAAAGGAGGGTGGTTCATTACACTTCTGAGACAGTGGCGTGACACCAGTTGCTTGTCTACCAAAAATTTCAGAGTCATAATTTCACGCAAAAGAATCATGGCCTCAGTGTTTTGGGACTAAAAAGGCATCGTTTTGCTCGAATTTATTCCTCAGGGAGAGACCATTAATGCACAAATATATTGTGAGTCCATAAAGAAACTCAAAAGAAGCATTAATAGTAACAGGAGGGAAATGATGAGACACAAGTGTGATGGTGGCACTACAACGCCCATCCTCAAACAGCGTTAGGGTCCGAAGCGCTCTGGGACTTTCCACACACATGAGCCAACGAGCAGGTGCAGATAGAGGTTTTGAAGTGGGGGAAGGAGCTAGAGGGATCATTCTTCAAGAAGGAGATGAAGAAATTTGTGCCATGACACACTACACGTGTTAAACAGTTTGCGTTTATGTGGAAAAATAGTGCACAAGTCTATGAATAATTTCCTGTAATTTTTTTCATAAAACGTTTTTTCTATAAAAATATAAAATTTGTACAATTACTTTCAGAAAATGACCCATACACTAGGAAAAAATTATTATTTTTCGTTACTAAATGGTTAATTTTATGTCAGTGAACCACAAGTTTAAACGTATTGGTAGTAAAAGTATGCAACATTATTCTCGTTCGATACCACTACGATATACTTAAAGGACAGATGCACATTTCTACACATCCACACAGGGTGTCGGTGTCAAGTCACATATATTGCATTTGAAAATGGCGCTTCGTCGAAACCACACGTTCGTGTAATGCACAGGATATTAGGGATATATTTGTATAAATTTGATCATTGGTACCTTAGTATGTACGCACTTCAATTGTTAGTTTTTTCTTCTCTGTATCTAACAGTTTTCTGGAGACGTGTCACATAGTTTACGTTTTATGACGGTCGTAATTGCACCACTACACCTGTCAGTATACACTAACCGTTTTGGGTCCACGCATCCACACTTCAGCACCTGAGCTGTTGCCCCGGGGTAAAATAAGCATTAATGGCTTTATCTCGCGCGTGTACACGGAGGTACTAACCAACCTAAACATGTACTACTAACAGTTACAATTATTAGTCTGCAAATGCAGTAAAAACTGATGCAGTGTTGTTCAGTACACTGTCCTCAGGTACCAATAAAACTACCTACACTCACATCCCTAACACACTGGTATGACGGTGACTGCATTACAGCCAAGTTGGTAAATGGTGGTTCCTTTTGAAGAAACGAGCCGCACCTCACACCACCGATCTGCTCAAAAATGGTTCAAATGGCTCTGAGCACTATGGGACTTAACATCTGTGGTCATCAGTCCCCTAGAACTTAAAACTACTTAAACCTAACTAACCTAAGGACATCACACACATCCATGCCCGAGGCAGGATTCGAACCTGCGACCGTAGCAGTCGCGCGGTTCCGGACTGCGCGCCTAGAACCGCTAGACCACGGCGGCCGGCACCGATCTACTATAAGCACCATAATTACGTTGTTGTGTGCCTCTCAAGTTACCTGTAGTCATGGTAACATTACAGTATAACATAACAGTCGCGACACTCACTTCTGTAAAAGTTGTTACCGTTTGACAGATGGAGCGACAACAGCGCTCCAAGCGGCTAGTATGGTGAACATAGGACGCGTTGTAAGCATAATGTTTGTTTTGCATCCATTTCCTGCGTAATTTACGAAATAGTTGAGTTATGTTCTTGCCTCCAAGTGTTTGTTTAGTATCAGAAGGCATATATGTCTCTAAAAATGAATCTAAAATAAGCGCAAATATGGACAAAAACCCTGAATCGAGTGGCAAGCTACAACACATTCGTGAAGAAACACTTGTGACGCTGGATAGAATTGCAGCATACCTCGCTGATATCAAAAGAATATAAACACACAGATTCACACGTAAGAAGCACAGACATGTACCTCTACATGCAAAAGCGATCGACAGCTCATTTATCGTTCTGTAGGCGTACTGTGTTCGTCACTGTTGCCTGTTGCCACAAGGGCGACCTTTATCTTTATATTATTCAAATATTATTCTGAGCGGGACAAGCAACATCCAAATAGTGGGTGAAATATGTTGAAAACATTATAATCAGCTGATTACGTTACATTTCAAAAAAAAAAAATATTTGAATAATTTTAAAACAATCTGTCAGTGAACAAGGTGCTAACAAAATAATGTCATCATACGAAGGAAGCAAGGAAAATCATGTGACTAACAACAGAAGTTAATGAAATACATACTAAACATAACGATTTTGTAAGACACGAATAACTGCACTTAATCTAACCACTTCATCGTCAAAGCGGGTCTGCGTTGAAGATTCACACGAATCTGTCACTGATACATGGAGAGCTAAACTGTCTGTTTCTGTGCCATAGGACAGTTTCATAGCTTTAGATGGATCGTCGAATCTTTGTGGCAGTTTCCTCTTCATCGTCAGTTGAGGTGGCTTACTTGGGACGTCAAACAGTGTGGCTACTGCATTCCACACGAGTTTATTATTGTCTACGTTCATGACAGGCGAAATACCCTCAGACTTCAAGAAAAATATAATAATTCCATTCCCAAAGAAAGCAGGTGTTGACAGATGTTAAAAGTACCGAACTATCAGTTTAACAAGTCACGGCTGTAAAGTACTAACGCGAATTCTTTACAGACGAATGGAAAAACTGATAGAAGCCGACCTCGGGGAAGATCAGTTTGAATTCAGTAGAAATGTTGGAACACGTGAGGCAATACTGATCCTACGACTTATCTTAGAAGAAAGATTAAGGAAAGGCAAACCTACGTTCCTAGCATTTGTAGACTTAGAGAAAGCTTTTGACAATGTTGATTGGAATACACTCTTTCAAATTCTGAAGGTGGCAGGGGTAAAATACAGGGAGCGAAAGGCTATTTACAATTTGTATATTGAGCAAGCAATAAAGGAAACAAAAGAAAAGTTCGGAGTAGGTATTGAAATCCATGGAGAAGAAATAAAAACTTTGAGGTTCGCCGATGACATTGTAATTCTGTCAGAGACAGCAAAGGACTTGGAAGAGCAGTTGAACGGAATGGACAGTGTCTTGAAAGGAGGGTATAAGATGAACATCAACAAAAGCAAAACGAGGATAATGGAATGTAGTCGAATTAAGTCGGGTGATGCTGAGGGAATTAGATTAGGAAATGAGACACTTAAAGTAGTAAAGGAGTTTTGCTATTTGGGGAGCAAAATAACTGATGATACAAAATGTACACTGGCAATGGCAAGGAAAGCGTTTCTGAAGAAGAGAAATTTGTTAACATCGAATATAGATTTAAGTATCAAGGTTTCTGAAAATATTTGTCTGGAGTGTAGACATGTATGGAAGTGAAACATGGACGATAAATAGTTTAGACAAGAAGAGAATAGAAGCTTTCGAAATGTGGTGCTACAGAAGAATGCTGAAGATTAGATGGGTAGATCACATAACTAAAGAGGAGGAATTGAATAGAATCGGGGAGAAGAGGAGCTTGTGGCATAACTTGACTAGAAGAAGGGATCGGTTGGTAGGACATGCTCTGAGACATCGAGGGATCACCAATGTAGTATTGGAGGGGAGCGTGGAGGGTAAAAATCGTAAAGGGAGACCAAGAGATGAACACACTAAGCAGATTCAGAAGCATGTAGGCTGCAGTAGGCACTGGGAGATGAAGAAGCTTGCACAGGATAGAGTAGCATGGAGAGCTGCGTCAAACCAATCTAAGGACTGAAGACCACAACAACAACAACTGGTTTTGTTCGAAATGTAGCGAACAAAACCTAAAGGTATTATACGGGTAAACTGGGTCTTTCTTTATAAGGTCTTCTCGTCTGCTATTAACTAGCCATTTTCTGCACCTAAAACCATACATTAATCATAATTATACATGTAGTTTGCAAGTGAATCCTGACGATACAGTTTAGTAACATGATGGTATACACCTATCAGGATCCTTGGGAAACCTAAAAAAAAAAAGACAGCTGGGTGTCTTCTTCCTGTTGCTGCTGCTATTTATTGCGCTACAAACGCTCCCGCTTGTGTAAACCATTGTAGAAATCAAAATAAACAACCACTGCTCACTTTCACGATCGCACCGAACTCACGGTTTAAGTTACTGGCCGCTTGGACGCTGCTGGCACGGTAGGCAACAAAATCGAGGCGAAGTGTCGCGACTGTTATGTTAGACTGTGGTAACATCCTCTCGCTGCGGTGGGGTAGTCATATAGTTTCCTGCTCGAAACAGTAAAGTAGTGTAAGAATCTTAGTAATAATTAAAAAAGTCTAATTAAAGGAGAAATAAAAGGATCCGATTTTGACAAGGAACGCAACAAGCCTGGAAGTAAAGATAGAAATAAACTGTGTGCACGTGGTGCCAAGCATTTCCCGTTTGGCTCCGAAGTCTGCTTCCTTTCAGCACCTCGCGTACAGCGTATATCTGCTTAGCTCCCCCTTGCTACGAAGAAACAAACAAAAAAAATGAAGAAAAAGAGAAGAGACGGCGCGCTGTCACGTCGCGCGCAGCCGCCGCCCGCTTACCTCAGACGTCAACGCGGGACGTGTAACACGGGAAAAACATTTCCGATGCTCTGAAAACCGACAGCGCGGAGGCGAGGAATGAAAGACGTAAGCAGCTGCTAAACAATCGCGTTCATTAGAGAAAACCCACCTGACGACATAGCGCCACCGCCTGTCGGCGCCCCTACCTTGCGCGACGATGGGGGGGGGGGGGGGGGGGGGTGAAGGTCCTCGAGCGCAGAATACTCGACAGTGAAAACGACGGAGCAGAAGGAAGAGGGGCGAGATGGGGGACGAAGGGGGTTGGGGAATAAAAAAGAAGACTGAGGGCTGGCGTAAGGTGGGAGACACGAGAATCGCCCGGAGGCACAACAACTTCGCCGCGGCCACTTGGTGCGCTGCGTCCTTTTTGCGTATAACGTCCTTCCTCGCCCCGTTTTCTCGGCGCTTCCGCTAACGTCAGTGGCGCTCCGCGGCGGGATCCGTCTCTTTGTGGGATCAGGCGAGCCCGCGGCATACGTTATTTCCGCACGTGATCGGAGTAATGCGCCGCGCGCCTGGCTCGCTTTGGAACCCCCCCCTCCCCCCTCCCACACCAAGCGCCCAACCTACGCCTCGGGGCTGGCTTTGTTTCCCAGTGAGGGCGTGGCGAGGGGATTTGGGGGGGGGGGGGGGGGGAGGTGCCGCTCGTTTCCGGCGCTGTGACAGCAGGTGAACGAGCAGAGCCGCTGCCGACTCGTTTCCCATATATGCGAACCGCGCGCGAGAGCTGAAGAAACGAGGACAAATCCTCGTGGCGCGGTTCTAAAAATAATAATACCGATCGCGCAATGATGGAACCATTCAGCAGGCTGCCGTCTACCCCTCACTCTTCCTGGTCGAGTCAGTAGCGCTACCGTTCGTACTTTGCGCGCGCACTCACACACACACACACACACACACACACACACACACACACGTGCCGGGGAATAGGCTTTTCGCTATTGAAAGGAGAAATCCATTTCCTCCTCCGATTCGCTGGCGGTGAATGCGTTTTTCCCATCGCCACCCGGTGCTCCTTTTTTTCGGCTCGCTCCTTCTCTCTTGCGCCTCTGTGAGGGTGCTCCTCTGAGGCTCAGCAGGACGAACCGGGCTCCTTTCGCTCTGAAGCCGACACCTTGCGGTAATCCTCCGCGCCGCGCAGCGACCAGTCTGCGGCGAGGAGGTCTCCGACCTATATCCGGCCGCAGAGGGAGGACAACTGCCTGTCTCTCGTATCTGCGAGAAAATATTTCCTGTGCCTTGTGTGTGGTGCCTAGGACCTTGATTGGAAAAATGTACAAATGTAAGTTGAAAGTTTGTATAAAAAAACAGTCGGCACTGCAGTACATGCAGAAGGATAGAGCTGCCCCTTCCCAAGGGTTTTGTGCATCCCACGACGGTTTCCGAAACCAACCGCAAGATTTTTCATATTTTCTAGCTCGATACTCTCAAACCGGACTGCCAGAAAAAAATTACACCTGCAAAGACGACGTCGATTTGGATACTACGACGGCATATGCCATCTGGAGGATAGTAGATGTAGTGATAATGGTTTCAACGTCGTCTGCCAACAGGCAGCGTAGTGACACAGCTACCGGTGGTCCATCTGTATCTGCCATTACACCCAAAAGACTCTGTGTGGTGCAAACGTGTAAAGCAAGGAGGCAATCATGCCACAGAGACACACTCGTGCTCCCTACAGCCAACTGAACGAGTTTGTTAGATTTCAAATTGTGGCCTTCCGAGTGCTGGGGTGGTCCTTTCGGCGAATTCCCACACAAGTTGGATGTACTGCGTCAGTTCAACAAGGGCGCTGCTATCACTGCTCACGTGAACGTTCCCACACTCGTAGACGAGTTTATGGACGTCCACATAGCACACACGCCCGCCAGGAAAGGTCATACTACACTACTGGACAATAAAATTGCTACACCACGAAGATGACGTGCTACAGACGCGAAATTTAACCGATAGGAAGAAGAAACTGTGGCATGCAAATGATTAGCTTTTCAGAGCATTCACACAAGGTTGGCGCCGGTGGCGACACCTACAATGTGCTGACATGAGGAAAGTTTCCAACCGATATCTCATACACAAACAGCAGTTGACCGGCGTTGCCCGGTGAAACGTTATTGTGATGCCTCGGGTAAGGAGGAGAAATGAGTATCATCACGTTTCCGACTTTGATAAAGGTCGGATTGTAGCCTATCGCGATTGCGGTTTATCGTATCGCGACATTGCTACTCGCGTTGGTCCATATCCAATGACTGTTAGCAGAATATGGAATTGGTGGGTTCAGGAGGGTAATACGGAACGCCGTGCTGGATCCCAACGGCCTCGTATCACTAGCAGTCGAGATAACAGGCATCTTATCCGCATGGCTCTAACGGATCGTGCAGCCACATCTCGACCCCTGAGTCAACAGATGGGGACGTACGCAAGATAACAACCATCTGCACGAACAGTTCGACGACGTTTTCAGCGGCATGGACTATCAGCTCGGAGACCATGGCTGCGGTTACCCTTGACGCTGCATCACAGACAAGAGTGCCTGCGATGGTGTACTCAACGGCGAACCTGGGTGCACGAATGGCAAAACTTCATATTTTCGGATGAATCCAGGTTCTGTTTACAGAATCGTGATGTTCGCATCTGTGTTTGGCGACATCGCTGTGAACGCACATTGGAAGCGTGTATTCGTCATCGCCATACTGGCACATCACCCAGCGTGCCATTGGTTATACGTCTCAGTCACCTCTTGTTCGCATTGACGGCACTTTGAACAGTGGACATTACATTTCAGATGTGTTACGACATGTGTCTCTATCCTTCATTCGATCCCTGCGAAACCCTACATTTCAGCAGGATAATGCACGACCGCATGTTGCAAGTCCTGTACGGGCCTTTCTGGATACAGAAAATGTTCGACTGTTGCCTTGGCCAGCACATTCTCCAGATCTCTCACCAACTGAAAACGTCTGGTCAATGGTGGCCGCGCAACAGTCTTGTCACAATACGCCAGTCACTACTCTTGATCAACTGTCGTAACGTGTTGAAGCTGCATGGGCAGTTGTACCTGTACACGCCATCCAAGCACTGTTTCACTCAATGCCCAGGCGTATCAAGGTCGTTATTACGGCCAGAGGTGGTTGTTCTGGGTACTGATTTCTCAGGATCTATGCACCCAAATTGCGTGTAAATGTAGTCACATGTTAGTTCGAGTATAATATACTTGTCCAATGAATACCCGTTTATCATCTACATTTCTTCTTGGTGTAGCAATTTTAATGGCCAGTAGTGTATAAGAACAACCGAGGCAGATCGTACAACTACCACAGCACAAATAAAAGGGCTTGTGAGCCCATAAATGTCAAGACGATCGTTGCAAACCGGTGATTGTCATGGGACTACAGGCACGAACAGCGCTAGCCTATCTTCCACGCACGCCAGAGCATCGACGTGTACAGCTCGACTGATGTCATTTGAGAATCGTTTGGAAAGGCGCGACGTGGTCTTCAGTCATGAAAGCAGATCGTGCCTGCCCACAAGTGATGACTGTTAGCGTGTATGACGTAGACCTGGCGAGCGGAGTCTCGTAGAGTTCATTCGTCCAAGTTAATTTACGCCGCACCCCAGGCCTTATGATCTGGTCTGGGGTGTGCTAAGCAACAACTCTCGTTCACTTTTCTTGTTTCCGGAGGGGACGCTAAACACCGTTAGGTAAGACCGGAATGTTGTACATCCGATCTTTTGTAACAGGAGCCGGCCACTGTGGCCGAGCGGTTCTAGGCGCTTCAGTCGGGAACCGCGCTGCTGCTATGGTCTCAGGTTAGAATCCGGTCTGCAACAGCCAGATTGTGGGACTATGGTCTCATACGAAGGTTGCCGTCAACATAACAAACGGTGGCGTCTGGAATGTGCCGTAAGGTTGGCGATCGCTGTATTGTGCACCAAGCTCATTATAACCTTTCCTCATCAGCATCTGCCGTCAGAGAAAAGGTAATGGAGTCCATGCAGCCGGCCGCTGTGGTCGAGCGTTTCTGGGCCCTTAAGTCCGAAACCACGCGCCTGCTACGGTCGCAGGTTGGAATCCTGCCTCGGGCATGGCTGTGTGTGGTGTCCTTAGATTAGTTACGTTTAAGTAGTTCTAAGTCTAGGGGACTGATGACCTCAGATGTTAACTCCCATACTGCTTAGAGCCATTTGAACCATTTTTCTAACGGGAAGGTGAACAAAAGGACAAAGTTCTACCAAAAACTGCCTGTAAAACTCAACGTTGTCGGCAAGACGTGCGCAACTTCCCTGGCAGCACGTTCTGTGGAGATGTTGACAAGTGACACTCATCAACCAAAAACTGTTATAGAACTATGTGAAGAGGTCGAGCAGGTGTGAAACAACATATCCCAGACAGTATTCGCCATCTGAATGATTGACTGGGTGCAAGAGTTAGCACCTGCATTGTCACCCATGACGGCTACACCACTTACTAATATGGGTCAATATCAAGTACCTCTGAACCACTCGTACTATTGGTCTCTAAATGTAATCTTTTCATGTGCACCATATTCACTGTTACAACAATAAATCTTCAGTGAAACGGTGTACAAATTTTTTGTTCTTGAAGTGAGTAAATCCTACAGTAAAAATGAATGGGACTTTTTGTAGATAATTAAATTTAATTGAATTTTGCTGAAGGCTACATTTTCGCTGGAGGCCACAGTTTTGGAGTTACTCTAGAGAAACGCATCCGAAGATGTCTTTTCGCGTCTTTCTTGAATAATTCTAAAACTACAACCTCTAGAGAAAACGTATCTCAGTACAAAATCTAACTACATTAATTTTCCTACAAAAAAGTTCTGTTCAATTTTTCTATAGAACTAATAGCTTGCATGTAGTGAGTGGGAGAATATTAAAATCTTGTGTGTGTTATTTGAAGGCGTTGCGGGTTGCATAAAACCCATTTGTAGGGGCAGCTCAATCTCCCGGTATATTTTGGCGACCAATTTCGAACCGACTGGTTAATTCTCGAGCCTAACCTACTGCGGCTGCATTGAAAGTGCCTCATCTCAATGACAACAGTCTAAAATTGCCAGATATATGCATCACAAAGTAACGATTGATAAACGTCATAATATACACATGCTCACTGTTGTAGATAGAGTCTGACTTTTACGAAACAAAGGGCTGTCTGCACGATGTCAACAAAACATTGAAACTGCATAAATGTAAGTTGGTTATAATCACCTCCACAGGTTAGAGTATCTGGCCTGTTTCCATGTATCAGTCCATCTGCCTCTGGAACATTTAATGAACAAAGTACTACCTTACAAAGTATTGGGCCAGAATTGTAACTGGCATCAAGACTTCCTTGTAGGTAGTAGGGAAGACCGTTGCACATTGAAAATAGTGTACCTAGGGAAACATGATGTTTCTTGGTCGGTGTTTCAAACTAGTGGTCAATTTTGGATCGCCATAAGCAGTTTTCATCGATTCTTGCTGTTGTTGATCTTGTCAGACATGATGTTGTGCTTTGTGCAGCATTCGTAAATTTTTTAATTTCTACTCATTTAAGTTACAGAATTTTATACCCAACAAATTCCTACATATTTCTAAAAGTAGTTTTACAATGTGTGGTTGGGTAAGAAACACTTCGTCGGTCGCGCAGTTTTACTGTTGCTACAGTCGCAGGTTCGAATCCTGCCACGGGCATGGATGTGTGTGATGTCTTTAGGTTAGTTAGGTTTAAGTAGTTCTAAGTTCTAGGGGACTGATGACCTCAGAAGTTAAGTCCCATAGTGCTCAGAGCCATTTGAACCATTTTTGAGAAAGAGACAGAGTTATCACAAGTGCCCTCCACCGCACACTCTAAGGTGGCTTACACAGAAGTAAATATAGATATAAGTGTTCACGTAAAACAATGCGTTTCCGTGCCGGAGTATGACACAGAACTAATTTTACTACTCGTTTTTCATGCTTCTTTTTCTCATTGCAAACTTTTTACGTGCAGAAACGCCAACCGAATATTGTACTGAAGCTCTCATATCTCGTGTCTTGACAGCTACTTACAGCCAGTATCTACTGATTTCTTTCCATATTTTTGCTTGGAATTGCTTACACCGTTCACACGGAAAATAAATTAAGCGATCAGCTGGCAATATAGTGATGGGAAACGAAAGAGTGTATGCCTAAATTCAGGCATTTATATACGAAACGGGTTTATTTAAATATCATTATAAGACGTACGTATGACTCCATTTAGTGTAGCACACGCCTATACATTTAGTGAGAATACTTTTGCAAAAAAACTTTAATATTAACACACAACCCTTTTGTATACACAGAACTCTTCCAACCATCAGTATTATCCTAAGTATGAAGGATGGCACTTTAAATGAAAAGTTATATAATCCGCGTTTCTACAGTTTTTTTTCTTCTGGTTCATACCAAAGTACGATTCGAACTTTCGCAGCAGCCCTACTCGTTAGTTTTTTCCTACATGCAAAAAAGCGGACACTGGAAGTACATACTGTTTACTTTTTTTATTATGGGACGAGTATGAGATACAAATTTTACAAATCTATCACTTCTATAAATGATATGGTGATAAATTTTTATGTTCTATATATTTTGTCTGCGTAATATAAAAAGACACTAATCTCGCGGCGCACCTGACGTGTATCCGCTACAAGCGTTTGAGAAACTCTACTATACATAATTGTGGTGTCACCGCCAGACACCACACTTACTAGGTGGTGGCCTTTAAATCGGCCGCGGTCCGGTAGTATACGTCGGACCCGCGTGTCGCCACTATCAGTGATTGCAGACCGAGCGCCGCCACACGGCAGGTCTAGAGAGACTTCCTAGCACTCGCCCCAGTTGTACAGCCGACTTTGCTAGCGATGGTTCACTGACAAATTACGCTCTCATTTGCCGAGACGATAGTTAGCATAACCTTCAGCTACGTCAATTGCTACGACCTAGCAAGGCGCCATTTTCATTTGCTATTTATCTTGTGATGCATGTACCGTCAGACCGATGTTCACCAATTATGGATTAAAGTTAAGTATTCCAGAAGTATTACTAGACTCAACTCCTTTAACTGTTCCAGACCTCACGCCAGCCTGCGTGAGCTTAAACTCGTGCCTTTCGGCTACCTCATAGTGGCTTGGCTGTCTTGCCAAGTCACAACAATAATCAACGTCAAGAGCAGTCTTAGAAAACCTTTAGTCCTTCATATAATATCGGACATGTATCTTTGCAATGAGATGTGAAAATTACTTCGTCAGAGTGGGTAAGGAAACGAAACTTTTTCTTAAGCGGGATGCAGATTGATTTTAGGGTGCCACGCATGAGAAAGTGTAAGCGTTTAATTAAAAAAAAAAAAAAGCCTCTCCTTCACTCTACTGAAGTTAGTGATTCTGTGGTCCTAAACTATGTCCAGTACGTCAAATTAGACACCTGCCAACATGTGTGAACCATTTACGCCGATACTCTTTAATTTTCTCTCTTACAGAATAAATTTGTGGTTTCTTTTCTGGTACCCTACCTATGGCCTCTTTTGGAATCACCAATAACTGTACATAATGATTCCATTTCTGCAGCTTGGATCCGGAATTCATACGTACATTTTAGCTTCTATATGTTGGTTTCACACAACGAATTTAGAACAGCCAATATTTTGTAGAATTTCTTATGTTTGTATAGTGTCTGTCCAGCATCCAAAGTGTGATCGAGACATTGAAGACTTTGAAGATAATTCTTGTCTCATACGGATAAACGAATAGGTGTTAAATCCGCTGAAGATGCTTTAGTATAAAGGTGTAATGCACGTGGAACATAATAAATACAGTTTACAGCAAGAGAGAGGTGTCTGAAATGACAAAAGGAATGGTCAATCTGTAGTTCTCTCTTAGTTAATCATACCAACATCAACCTTTGGTTGAAAGCGCTACAAGCTTACTTCAACTACTCCTATATATAGCCTATTTTCCGAAGCTTTCTGTGTGTACAGAATTAAATTTGTGTGGTAAAGATCGCAAATTCCAGATACTGTAAAAGGTAGAATTTATCTGCTAATTGCACTGAAGTGCCAAGGAAACTGGTATATCCATGCGTATTCAAATACAGAGATATGTAAACAGTCAGAATACGGCACTGCGGTCGGCAACGCCTATATAAGACAACAAGTGTCTGGCGCAGTTAAATCGGTTACCGCTGCTACAATGACACGTTACCGAGTATCAAGTGAGTTGAACGCAGTGTTCTAGACGGCGCACGAGCGCTGTGATACAGTATCTCCGAGGCAGCGATGAAGTGGGGATTTTCCGGTATGACCATTTCACGAGTGTAACGTGAATATCAGGAATCCGGTAAAATATCAAATCTCCGACATCGCTGCGGCCTGGAAAAGATCCTGCAAGAACGGCAGCGACAACTGAAGACAATCGTTCAACGTGACGGAAGCGCAACCCTTCCGCACATTGCTGTAGATTTCAGTGCTGGGTCATCAATAAGTTCAGCGTACGAATCATTCAACGAAACATAATCGATATGGGCTTTCGGAGCCGCAAGCCCACTCGTGTACCCTTGATGACTGCACAATACGAAGCTTTACACCTCGCCTGGCGCCGTCAACACCGACAATGGACTGTTGATGCTTGGAAACGTGTTGCCTGGCAGCACGAGTCTCTTTCCGAATTGTATCTAGCGGATGAACGTCAGCAGGGGACTGTTCAAGCTAATGGAGGCTCTGTATTGGTGTGGGGCTTGTGCAGTTGAAGTGATATGGGACCCCTGACACTCTAGATGCGACTCTGACAGGTGACACATACGTAAGCATCCTGTCTGATCGCCTGCATGCATACACATCCATCGTGCATTCCTACGGACTTGGGCAACTCCAACAGGACAATGTGACACCCCACACCTCCAGAACTGCTACAGAGCGGCTCCAGGAACACACTTCTGAGTTCCAATGGCCGATAAACTCCCCAGAAATGAACACTGCAGCACGGGGGAGCCGTACGGTCGATGCGCCTTGTCACGGTTCGCGAGGCCCCCCCGTAGGAGGTTTGAGTCCTCCCTCGGGCGTGGGTGTGTGTGTTGTCCTTAGGTAAGTGGGGTTAAGTTAAATTAATTAGTGTGTAAGCCTAGGGACCGATGACCTCAGCAGTTTTGTCCCATACTACTTACCACAAATTTCCAATTTCCATGAACATTATTGAGCATGACTGGGATGCCTTGCGACATGCTCTACAGAAGAGATCTTCACCCCTCTACTCTTGCGAATTTATGGACAGCCCTGCAAGATTCATGGTGTCAATTCCCTCCAGCACTACTTCAGACATTAGTCGTGTTCTCGGAGGTCCTACACAGTGTTAGGCATGTGCACCAGTTTCTTTGGCTCTTCAGCGGATTATCCATTAATTGTGTGAATTAGTGTCAGTGTAGATTTCGTCACTATATAGCTTCCATAAAGAAAGAAAAGAAACCAATTTCAGTCACAAATCGTGATTTACATTTGTATATGCGATGCATACAGGGCTTCAAATGCCGTCGTGTATTGAAATAAAATTACGATTTGTGGCTGAATGTAGTTTGTTTTCTATGATTAATTTTTTCTTCCGTTTCATTTTATCGAACTGTGGTATCGTGTTGAAGCTGCATGGGCAGGTGTACCCGTACACGCCATCCAAGCTCTGTTTGACTCAATGCCCATGCGTATCAAGGCCGTTATTACGGCCAGAGGAGGTTGTTATGGGTACTGATTTCTCAGTTTCTACGCACCCAAATTGCGTGAAAACGTAATCACATATCAGTCCTAGTACAATATATTTGTCTAATGAATACCCGTTTATCATCTGCATTTCTTCTTGGAATAGCAATTTTAATGGCCATTAGTGTACTTTCTAAAAATCTCACTGCTGTCACTTTCAGGATTTAACCATCTTTCTGTACCTAGCTTATGTGACCTTCACTGCTTGTTAGGAGAGCTTCAGACTCTGACACTTCGTTGTGGTTGCTTCCACAGTTGATCACTAGAATGTTGATTGCGTCACCTGTGGAGATGATTTCTTTGGATCTTAGACTGATTGTCGTGGGTAACATTAGTTTGAATTGGATGGAGAGTCATCTGATCTAAAAAATCCCTCGTCCTTCCTGGGTATCAGTGTACTGCACACCTCATCCATTTACGGGGACTCTACAATTCTCAAACCTAAGGTGCAATTTGAGGGAGTCACAGCCTAGACTGCCACAGAAAATTCGCAAGCTAATGATTCATGCCTTCCACTCTACTCAGAACCAGGAACGACGATGGGCGATGCTGCAGATTGTGAGATATGTTCAAACTATATGAGCAAGACCATTATTCTCAGTCTTCAGGTTGTAACACTCCCGCCCTACTCGGACGTAGGTTAGCTATATAAAGCCTGTACTGTAATAAGTTCACGGGCTTCACCTTATGAACAAGGATTTTAGTACAAAAGTTGACCGCGTGTACCTAATAGAAGCAAGATCGGACTTATACTCAGTCAATAACTACAGTGATGCATCAAGCAAATGTACGGTATAATTATTCTTTCGCATGGACAAGAAGTACACACAGTAGATGCTACCTATAACTAACAATTCGGTCGCCAGCCTACTTAGGCAATTAGTGAGTTTTTCCTTGTACAAGTGGGTGCATGTACAAGCATAGTAACACGTAGTAATGATGCGTTATATGGCAAAGTTTGGAACCCGAAAAATCCACTGAACTAAAGTTTTCTCTTTTTTGGTACTAATTTGGACGAGCTACATTTACACAACACCACACAGTAATGATTACTACGAACTGCATTTTGTATGTTGAGCAGACTGAACTCGGGCATAGATTGCCCTAGCGTCGACAATCTTAAAAGTACACACACAATATCACTATGAATAATGGAAAAACTCTAATACATTTAGGATTAATATAGAATTTAGCTTTACTAGTCAAATTTGATCAGTACACATCAAGGTTTGAACGAATGAACAAGAGCAAAAGGGGGAGGCCCTGAAACTGTTATAGTCGTTAGTCTGAAACTATCTAGTACTGAAGGCAAATGAACACACAAAATTATCAATCTCTGGATAACTACTCTTTTGTCTTACTTCTGAATAGTTTAACTGTCATTATTTCTGTCTCAAATTAATTAAATAACATCGCTAACTCAATCCAACAAAAACTCTTTTGTTCTTTACCAATATTTGCAACAGCACACAGAACTGTAGATTCCTTTATGGTATAGATTAATCTGCTGATAATTTTCATTAACACAAACATTAAACTTTCAGTTTAGGATACTCGGATTGCACAATACGAGGTAAGGATCCTGTCTAGGTCAGTGATCAGGATAAGTCATGGCTAAAGCAATTCTGGTGAAAGTCACGTTATTATTGAACCATTAGAAACAGTTTCGACACTGGTCCACACAGATACACTTCTAAAGATGAAATAAATGTTTGACCTGTGCAAGTCGGTGCGGCGGTTGGCGGGCAGCGAGATAGCGGGCAGCACGGCACACATGCAAGCACGGCTAAGGCTCACACAACATCGGCACTTTCCATCTTCTTAGCGTCGTAATCTTTCCAATTTTGTGCCTCAGAATATAGCCATGCCAAGTAGTCGTCGGAATCGGTTCATCCGAGGCTCAATGGAATCCACTTTTCCTGGGTAGCCTCCTCGGTACAGTACGTGTACTTCCGACTGTCGCTCGCCTCCGACTGTGTTACTGAGCCCGTTGTGCCGAACCGCGCCCAGTGTGCGTTTTCCCGCCTCGCCTGCCTCCACCCTTTCCCGCTCCCCTACAGGTAGGGTATTCACCACAGGTTTTCTACTACACATATCCTAATGCATTACCTACGTATGGACCAAGTGTATAAATTACAATTTTCACATCTTACAATAGTTTTAACATTAAATACACTTTCCTTTGATTACCACATTATTTGAAATCTAACATAAATAATATTCGTTTCAAAAGTTACTCACAGTTTCTTTAACATGACACGAAAAGAATCGAAAAAGAAATTCAACACATTGCTATTATTAATTTATCTAAATTCATAAAGAAAAAAATTCTTATACGTATGATTCTCGTTACAAGGTCACTCACTGCAGTGATACAACTATGACCTCGGAGCTCAGACGATAGGCATCGTTTCATCCAGTATGAGCCGCAATCTGCCGTTGGATAATCCATGTTCTTTCAGTGGCTGCCAGAATAGTATCTTCAACACTGTGTATGACTCCCATAGCATACGTTGTGGCTTTGAGCACTATGGGACTTAACATCTGAAGTCATCAGTCCCCAGAACTTAGAACTACTTAAACCTAACTAACCTAAGGACATCACACACATCCATACCCGAGGCAGGATTCGAACCTGCGATCGTTGCGGTCGCGCGGTTCCAGACTGAAGCGCCTAGTACCGCTAGGCCACACCGGCCGGCGAAGGTACGTTGTGTTTCTTCTCATTCCTTAATGCTATTTCCCTGAGGGTACCATTGCTCAGTAGACCTACTAATTGGCGATGCTTAATAGACCCCTAACTTTTGTGTTTGCCTCACCTTGACAGGGGACTCAGCTCGTTTCCCTGCAAGGAAAGTGGGTCTTACTGGCTCGGTTTCGATTTCAGTGGAGGACAGAACCTCGGTCTTGTTGGATAGTGGGATGGCCTGCCCTTGAACGCCACTCGCAGTCAAGTGGACGATCAGTGATAAATCCCGTTTTTATTTCAGAAGAAATAGTGTCTGCAGGAGAGGACAGATCTCGAGATACGTATGATATCTCCATTACATAGCTCTCAGTAGGCCCCGCCAACACACTAGTTCGCAGCTGCTTTTCTAATCGTTTGACAATAGTCAGTATGATTTGAAACTGCTTGTTACATAATTCATTTTAATCCTTTTTCAGGTTATAGTCACTAACAAATTCGACAAAAGTGTTAATTTACGATAACTATAAACAATATATTCGCCGGTTAAAAGAGAAAACTAATGTGACACGTTATTTTAGATATTTACATTCATTGTATCTCACAAACGCCGGCCGGCCGCGGTGGCCGTGCGGTTCTAGGCGCTGCAGTCCGGAACCGAGGGACTGCTACGGTCGCAGGTTCGAATCCTGCCTCGCGCATGGATGTGTGTGATGTCCTTAGGTTAGTTAGGTTTAAGTAGTTCTAAGATCTAGGGGACTGATGACCTAAGATATTAAGTCCCATAGTGCTCAGAGCCATTTGAACCACAAACGCCGATTTAATACGAAACTGGTTACCCACAACACTCGCAACATAGGAAAATTCACAAAAATAATACGTTTGAAAGGATCCTAAGACTTACAAGTCGACCCTTAGTCACAAATAGTTCTCAGCAATCCAGTAAAATATTTGCTTTGGTGTAATTCCAGTGTTGGACTACAATGTTTATTTGTCTTTAGGTAATTATTTTCGGTCGGTAACAACGACCTTTGGACCCGAAAAGAAACGTGTTACATTATGCACGAATTCTCAAAGCTGTACCTTCTTTCACGTAAGTATACAATGAAATTGTTGAACAAATTGGTTTTGAACAGATGTACTATGGTCAATAGGTTCCGGAAAGCAGAAATTAAGGATTCGAGTATTTTAGTGACAGTCGCAACTGATCGACAAAACAGAATATATCACGGTACATACGGATGTTGACACAGTGAATGCCGATTACGTGAAAACATGAACAGCACTGTACAATGTTAGTACCGTTTTCTAATCGATCGTGTCGGGAACACAAGTCTCACACAGTGGGAAGTTCGTAAGGTGGCTTATACAAGTAGTCCGAAAAACTTTTCGTTCGAATTGGTACAAAAGTATTTATAGTCTGATTTAAAGTAGTTGTCACTTGACAGGCAACGGGCTGCAGGGCTCCCGCCACCAATAAACCAATGGCATCCGGCGCTGTCGGCTGCCACTGCGTTGCCACTTTGCTCTGCCGAGCTGACTAATTGTGCCAACCAGTGCCAACCAGTCTTCAGCGAGCCGTTGTAGACGTTGCGGGTGAGAGATCTGAGTGACTTGTAGCTTCGCGTGTTGACGATGTCTGATGAAAGCAGTCGCAAGAGAGGGAGGCCGAGGCTGCACACTCCTCGGAAACCTCCAAAAAGTGGCGGACATGGCGTCGTTATACGCAGTCAGGCGCGTGAATACGTGTGTTCCTTAAGTGAGTATTTGGAGAGAGAGAGGGATGGAGGAGGGCCTCTCGTTCCTTTGGATAAGGTGGTGGAGTTAACTGCAGCTGCTCTGCAAGTTAGCGAACGATCAGTAATAAGAATCTGCAATGAGAAATTCACGAAAGAAGGCTCAAGTGAATCATCTAAATTGGATACACCTGGGAAAAGGAGGCGACTAGAGAAGAGGGTCACAAAACTTGACTCTTTTCAGGAAGATGGCATTCGTCGTCAAATATACGCATTTTATTCGAGGAAGGAGTATCCAACACTCAAAAAACCGCATGCTACCCTCACAGCGGCTGACCTGTTTTAGGGTAGTATATCGTCTTTGTTACGAGTCGTGAAAATGTTAGGATTCCGCTATAAATCCATCTCTGGCAGAAAGTTACTAATGGAACGCCAAGATATTGCAGCCTGGCGATGCCGCTTTCTTAGAGAATTAGTGGGGACCAATTTTGATGATATCGTTTGGCTTGATGAAATGTGGGTGAATGCAGGACAGAGTTTAAAAACAGGCTAGGCAGACGGTACCATCAGCGGAAGTATGGCAGCTCCGATCGGCAGAGGAAAAAGGATAATTGTAGCACATGCCGGAAATTCAAAAGGTTTCATTCCAAATTGTCTGCTGCTATTCAGTTCAAATAAGACCTCCGACTACCACGAAGAGATGAACCACAATACTTTTGTGAAATGGTTTGAACACTGTGTGCTCCAGAACTTAACAAAAAACTCTATCATTGTTATGGATAACGCTCCTTATCATTCAGTAATACAAGACAAAGCACCTGCAAAGGCAACGAGGAAAAACGACATTGTTAGCTGGTTACAGAAACTTAAGGCGCAGTTCGACAGTAATTTTACAAGGGGAGAATTATTAGAACTTGTATCGCAACACAAGCCAAAGAACCCGATTTACATTGTGGGTGAAGTAGCAAAAAAATACGGGCATAAAGTGCTCAGATTGCCTCCTTACCATTGCCATTTCAAAGCAATAGAGCTGATTTGGGCTCAGGTTAAACGGCATATTGCTGCAGAAAATAAGAAATTTACATTAACCGAAGTGGAACGCCTTTTGAAAGAGGCAGTTGAAATTGTGACATCGGAAGTCTGGCAGAAAGTAGTACATCACGTGAAAGGAGTGATACAGGACGCATGGAACAATGAAGGTATCTTACAACAAAGTGTCGAAGACTTGATTATATCTGTCAATACGAGCAGCGAGACGGATAGTTCCACTGACTCTGACTCTGAATTAAGCGGTGTTTTCGCATTGTCTCATTAGTGTGTAGTGTACTTACTGCCATTAAACATTGTGTTTGTGAATTTATGTCGATTAATTCTTATTTTTGTTGTGAGACTAATAAATACTGTTTGGCCAGCTCTCATCATCTCCTTACGGTAAGTTAGACTGAATTTTAATTCTACACTCCTGGAAATTGAAATAAGAACACCGTGAATTCATTGTCCCAGGAAGGGGAAACTTTATTGACACATTCCTGGGGTCAGATACATCACATGATCACACTGACAGAACCACAGGCACATAGACACAGGCAACAGAGCATGCACAATGTCGGCACTAGTACAGTGTATATCCACCTTTCGCAGCAATGCAGGCTGCTATTCTCCCATGGAGACGATCGTAGAGATGCTGGATGTAGTCCTGTGGAACGGCTTGCCATGCCATTTCCACCTGCCGCCTCAGTTGGACCAGCGTTCGTGCTGGACGTGCAGACCGCGTGAGACGACGCTTCATCCAGTCCCAAACATGCTCAATGGGGGACAGATCCGGAGATCTTGCTGGAAAGCGTAGTTGACTTACACCTTCTAGAGCACGTTGGGTGGCACGGGATACATGCGGACGTGCATTGTCCTGTTGGAACAGCAAGTTCCCTTGCCGGTCTAGGAATGGTAGAACGATGGGTTCGATGACGGTTTGGATGTACCGTGCACTATTCAGTGTCCCCTCGACGATCACCAGTGGTGTACGGCCAGTGTAGGAGATCGCTCCCCACACCATGATGCCGGGTGTTGGCCCTGTGTGCCTCGGTCGTATGCAGTCCTGACTGTGGCGCTCACCTGCACGGCGCCAAACACGCATACGACCATCATTGGCACCAAGGCAGAAGCGACTCTCATCGCTGAAGACGACACGTCTCCATTCGTCCCTCCATTCACGCCTGTCGTGACACCACTGGAGGCGGGCTGCACGATGTTGGGGCGTGAGCGGAAGACGGCCTAACGGTGTGCGGGACCGTAGCCCAGCTTCATGGAGACGGTTGCGAATGGTCCTCGCCGATACCCCAGGAGCAACAGTGTCCCTAATTTGCTGGGAAGTGGCGGTGCGGTCCCCTACGGCACTGCGTAGGATCCTACGGTCGTGGCGTGCATCCGTGCGTCGCTGCGGTCCGGTCCCAGGTCGACGGGCACGTGCACCTTCCGCCGACCACTGGCGACAACATCGATGTACTGTGGAGACCTCGCGCCCCACGTGTTGAGCAATTCGGCGGTACGTCCACCCGGCCTCCCGCATGACCACTATACGCCCTCGCTCAAAGTCCGTCAACTGCACACACGGTTCACGTCCACGCTGTCGCGGCATGCTACCAGTGTTAAAGACTGCGATGGAGCTCCGTATGCCACGGCAAACTGGCTGACACTGACGGCGGCGGTGCACAAATGCTGCGCAGCTAGCGCCATTCGACGGCCAACACCGCGGTTCTTGGTGTGTCCACTGTGCCGTGCGTGTGATCATTGCTTGTAGAGCCCTCTCGCAGTGTCCGGAGCAAGTATGGTGGGTCTGACACACCGGTGTCAATGTGTTCTTTTTTCCATTTCCAGGAGTGTATTTCATTTTGTATATACACCAAGATGTTATTCAACGTGTGTAGTAGTTTTCGAGATTTGCAATCTAAAGAATAAAACTTTTCCGGACGCGAAAATTTCTCACACTTCAATAGTTAATGTAACAACGGCCCTAATTAAAATTAAGAAAAGATATTTGATTTGCTTATAGATACCACTGAGACCGATACTGTACGTAAATTTCAAAATATTTACATAATATTTATAGGAGATAGAGATTTTAAACGTCATACTTGTTTCGAGTTCAGTACTGATAGGGTTGCTTCAAAATGATGTTTTCAGAAATTTATATACGGGAAAAGTGATGCACTACGAAAACTTTTAAGGATTCTTTGCCGAGTGCATTATTTTGGTAATGAATGGAAAAAGCATTTTGCTGTGACACCAATAGTTTTTCAGTAATGACATGATAAGTTAGAAGCTGTTTGCGAAATCGAGAATTTAAATGGTTTCAAACAAATTAACGTAACTCTTGTCCTAATTAAAATTAAGAATAGATATTTGACAGATTGAGAGACGTTGTAGAGATGTACATCATATGTGGGTTTGAAATTTTTTACTTACTGTTTGTAGAAGATACAGGCTTTCAAACGATTTTCTATCGCTGGGGGTAGCGATGCGCTGAGGCGGCTGCCTCCAGCCAGTGCTTGATGTGACAACGCCGCGACTTCGCAGCGCAAACGTCAAGTGACAACTACTTTAGATCAGACTATAGTTATGGTACTGTGGTCCATAACGGCAATTTCTGATGCTAGGGACGATTTCCACAGAAGATAGTTACGCATTCTGATTACAGCAGTAAGATTCACAGGATGTGCTCGAATGCGTGATCGTTGTCCTCCATGTAAATAGTACGTCATCGGACCATTGACTGTCGTTGCCGCGCGGGATTAGCCGAGCGGTCTCGGGCGCTGCAGTCATGGACTGTGCGGCTGATCCCGGCGGATGTTCGAGTCCTCCCTCGGAAATGGGTGTGTGTGTGTTTGTCCTTAGGATAATTTAGGTTAAGTTGTGTGCAAGCTTAGGGATTGATGACCTTAGCAGTTGAGTCCCATAAGATTTCACACACATTCATTCGACTGTCGTATCCGTTCGAAGATTCCTGGCACACACACAATGTTATTAGCAGCAACTGCAGCTCTAGTGACGTGGTCTCCTGATTTCACAACGATTTCACATACCATCTGATTCCTATTCCCTCAAGGGATGAGATCCAGATAAATGAGGTCAGGTGACCCGGGTAACCATGTCACATGATCACCTCGGCTGATCCATCGATTTCCGAAGTTGGCTCTCAAATGACTCCTCACAGCAATGCTGAAATGAGCTGGCGCCATATCGTGCTGGAAGTACATTCTCTAACATTTGGAGGTACATTCTGCAGCAGTTCTGTCGGAACATGTTCCACGGAGATGTGATATCCCCGTCCCTCGAGGCGGAATGGAAGAATGTAATGTACGGTCCAACAAATCTGTCACCCAGAATGCCGTCCTACACATTAACACCTTGTCGCTGTTGATGGATTTACATGTACCAAAAAGATGCGAAATGTGGATATTTAAATGTCAGTACACATTCCCAGTCAGCGACATCGGCGCAACGGCTTACGTCAGGACCACTACCAAAGTGTTCCCTAACATTACAGGTTGTGTTCAGAGACCATATGTTCCTTTCCGAAATATATCTGTTTTGATATTTCCTACCTGCTGTGTTAGTTTGAACGAATAGTTTCGGGACACCCTGCATACGTGAAAAACGTGCAAATTGCACAGATTTTTTTCTTAGCTAGATCTGTAACTACTTCTGCTCCGGTGCACCGACGATGAGCACTGCAGTGTCAGTTTATTTCTGCCAGAACTGCGAAAAATGTATTCCACCAATGAAGCACGTGTTCTGATGGTAGGGCGGACCAACAATTGCACAGTTAGCCTTGGCCAAGTCGCCCCACTTTCCGCAGTTGGGTCCACATCAAAGCGACACCCCGGGCAGGTGGAATGGCATCGTCGCAGCAGGCGCTATTTGCACCTGCGCCATTGAATTACGCCCGCCGCGGCCAGCGGACAATGCGTTCAGTCGGCGCACGCTCCCGGATCTGGCGCTCCATCGGTATTTCTCCCCCTCTTTTAATGGATATTGCAGCAAAAGGGGAAATGGTGCCTTTCATTTGGTTACTCGCGTCCGGTGCCAGGTTGGCTAAAAAAAGGCTCACAAGCGACGGAAAAAACACACTAAATCTGAGGGCAAAATTGAAAAAAAGGGGAGGAAAACAAATTAGCACTCATTAATTAGGCACGTAGATGGATGATTTTTCTATGATTACATGAGATATTATGGGTGCACTTTCTCGAAATGTTTTCATAGTGTAATGAGTATGCAGGTCACATTAACTCCAATCAACGCGTATAAAAGTGACGTCTGCTTGTTGTTTCAACAACAGTTTCAAAGAAATCCTTCCTGGAATGTATTGCTTTAAAGGTGCAATACACTCTATCCTCAAACTAGTGTGGGTGACTGAGATTGGCCCATTGTAGAGTCAACAAGGTTCTTTTCATCATCAGGCCGGTTTGTAGGCTAGGGTACACGGAATTGAGAATAAATGGGAAAGGCGTACCAGATCCGCCAGTTATCTTTTATACAGGGTTTTCCAAGAGAATGGACAATATTCAGGGATATGACAGGAATGATCATTCGAAGCAAAGAAGTGTAATAAACATAGCCCATAATACGCATTCCTTAAGTGCTTCGGCACTTCCCCATCGTGGATGCTCTGAAATCTCTTCTGGAAGCTCTCTGCTTTTGTATTTTGAAAATTGGTAGAATGGTTCAAACAAAAGAAAAAGACCAGTAAACATGGCCTCTGAAGGGCATACCTTAAGAGCGGTGTAGAACACATCTCTTCTGCTGAACAAGTCCTCATGTTTCTTAAGATATGCATTTAGAACTCATGTTTACTAGGCATTTCTTGTTTCGGTCCATACTACCTCCTTCAAAATATTGAAAGCAAAGAGGATGCAGTAGAAGAGATTCGTTTGACAGTATCGAAGATGAAGTGATCATAGTTCGTACAGTATGCATTTTAATGTAGCTTCGATTAATCGGTCCTGTCATATCCCTGAAATACTGACCATTCCTCCTGGGACACCATATATTTATATAAAGCGTAAAAAAAAAAAAATTACGCAGACAAAATTTTGAAGTGTTTAGAGAAGATATAAAGAAACACTTCCTTATCTGACAGAAATGTCACACGGGTACCACTTCCTAGCTAGTGTTCCATGAAGATATTGATGCTAGTAAGGTACAAATCAGTGTTCAAACTGCCGTGTGATGAATACTGTTTTAGAACCCCTTCCTCAAAATGTCACCAGTTTCCATAAATAACTAGTGTCAGCGTGCTAATGATTTCCTATCACGCTCAAAAAAACCAGCCATTTCACGAGTAATGGCGGCTGTTTCAGCTAAAACGGCAATCAGCTCGTCCAGAGTGTCTAACGGTACCCGTACTCTAACCGCTCCACACCTCCCCCCCCCCCCCCCTACAAAAAGCAATCTATGGATCGAGAGAATGCGATGGCCCCGTACTAGTTCACCCTTCCCTTGCAAAAGCTGGGGAAAACATTATCTAAATGTTGTATGACAACAATCACAAAGACTGATAGGGTAAGGTAGGAGATACGGCGCAATTAAATGATTATCAATAATGACGCCCATACATTTATGGTAAATGTCTGTTAATGGTCGACCACATGAGCTGTCTTACGGTTTTCGAACTACCTGCTATTGTGGCTGTTGATCATTCCTTCCCTAGTGAAGGCAGCCTCGTCAGTGAACAAAACACGCTTTTGGAAGTCAGGGATGTTAACAATTTGGTGTAGATGCTGTTGGCAGAGAGCCACTCACAGGGTAACGTAAGACATCAGCTCATCAAATGGTTCAAATGGCTCTGAGCACTATGGGACTCAACTGCTGTGGTTATCAGTCCCCTAGAACTTAGAACTACTTAAACCTAACTAACCTAAGGACATCGCACACATCCATGCCCGAGGCAGGATTCGAACCTGCGACCGTAGCAGTCGCACGGTTCCGGACTGCGCGCCTAGAACCGCGAGACCACCGCGGCCGGCAGCTCATAGGTCTTGCATCTTCTAGTACTTGCATAGATGTATGCGTCTCTTGCAAGACTTTCGACACACTAGCGTTTGAGGTATCCAGTTCCTTGGTCTGACTTGCCTTGCTGTGTATCGACAACCGAATGATCATCAGAGTACCTCAAACTACCGCCTAAAATAAAAATAAAAAACTCTCCTGGGCATTCTTCAAGTACTCTGCTACCTGAGTAGTTAATTCCTTTTTGTAGAGCACCGCTGACCTACAAGTCTCCACACGACAATGCAGATCTAGAAATCTGCAGCTAAGACCGTCGACGAGTCGACGAAACCTTCGGTTGAGACCATCCACTCGCCTCCAAACCAAAGGACCCGATCAACTATGTGAGACATTCTGCAAAATATGTGAGCTCTGCTTGCAGCCCGTGTATGACGCCAGCAGTCTTTAATCACCGCCGCCAGCCGCCTTAACTGAAGACGGCCTCAGAATCCATGCGACGGGCGTGATTGGTGCTGACCTGAGCCACAACCTGTAAACGAAAGCGTCCTGCACGTTCGATACTGCAAGCAAGGCCGCCTCCACATCTCGGATGAGGCCCTCAACAGATACACCGAGAAAACATCGGCTTTCTTTTTAGACCTGAACCTATCTACCTAAGAGGCTGCTGATAACTACTGAAACCTCCCCCGTGGGCCTGCTGGGAGCCTAAGGAAGGAGCCGCTATTTGTCCACATGCAGAGTGAATAGACGAGTCCAGGCGGCCAGTCTCCACATTGGCATTCTACCTCGATCGAAGCCAAAACCGTACCACCCGCCATTCACCCTGCAGTGAGCGCAGAATCACCAAGTCGGGTGCACTAGGAGGTGCCTCAGCGACAGGGCCCATGGGCGAAGCAAGCGACACCTGAGGTGTTCTACGCGACACGTCAGGTTCTCCACCACCTGTACACAACGAGGCACCAGCCTTAAGGTAGCTGATCGGAGCCAAAATCGCGTTCAGCTGTTCGCGTACTGTGGCCAGCTCCTCCTGCATCTGCACACAGCAGGCACACATCCTAACGATACTAGCAAGACTAACCGAAAAAGCAAAATATGTAAGAAAACAGAATCATAGATACAAAACTTTCTACCCTGTTGATGTATTACCAACGGCGACTGAGTACGTTAATGAGCTACGAGTTGTTCAATGAACAACTGTTGCGCTACAGACTGAATGAATTTACCTTTGCAGAATGGCGAGACTGAATCTCTTAAACAGAAAAACACTCACAAAATTTAATAAATATACTACGAGGAAAGACAGGAAAAGATAAAGACTTTACTTGCCTATCTGTAGATGTATCTCAGCCGAGAGGTGTGGCCAGACTTACTAAACGAAACGACGCTGTCTTCAAAACAAAACAAATTAGCAACTACTGAGCTACGGACTGAATGAAATTACACTTACGAAAAGGCGAGATTGAATAGCAAACGGAAAACCACAAACAAAATTTAATAAATATAGTTCGAGGAAAAGATATGTGGTATGTTAGTATGTACATACATTCGTATGTTGGTTATTTTCTCTCTCCATCAGTCGTCTCACAAACACGTCATAAACTTTACGACCTGATGTTTTCACAGCAGCACTAAGTAGACTGAGCCTGTCGGTATAGATCGTAATCGGTTTGCGTCCACGCGTCTACACTCGAACACCTAACCTGCTGCCCAGGGGAATATAACCGTCACTGGCCTGCTTCTCCCACACGTACTTGCACATTCTAAGCAACCTAAAATCGTGTGCCTTGTTATGCTATGACGTAAATTCTGACGTAATGCTGTTCAGTGTGCTGTCCTCAGTCACCAAGAGCAAAATCTGCATTTACACCCACTACACCCTGCGAACAGGATAGATTCACATTTCTCATACAACATCGAAATATATTTTCTTGCATACAGTTTTTATATTCTGATTCATCCCTTCGATACTCTCCTGATACAACGCAGAAATATACCTGCCTGCAGAGTGTTTTAACATACCTTCCAACTAATACTCGTTGCAACTGATGTATAGCGGAAGCTACCGGATATTTAAGAGAAAATCTTAAAAAATGAAGTAAAAATGTGACTGCAAGAAAATATTTTTTTGTTTAGTTCCTTGGAAAATCGGTAGTAGATAACAATTTTTGCCAAGATGGGTTAGTGCCGATATTGCTGATGAACTAAAAATTTAATTATGTCTGTTGCCAAAAAAAAAAAAAAAAAAAAAACGCTGAGAAAAAAGAATTAAATTATTGTTGTATGACATTAATACTTGTGTTGCAGCTTCAGTGACCGGCAAATTACAAAATAAAGCATTTTAGGTCCTCGTTCTAGCACGATAATGTCAAGGGCTCATTGTTTGCCGGCCGCTGTGGCCGAGTGGTTCTAGGCGCTTCTGTCCGGAACCGCGCTGCTGCCACGGTCGCAAGTTCGAATCCTGCCCCGGGAATGGATGTGTGTGACGTCCTTAGATTAGTTACGTTTAACTAGTTCAAAGTCTAGGGGACTGATGATCTCAGATGTTAAGTCCCATAGTGCTTGGAGCCATTTGAATCTGAATTTGAACTCATTGTTTTCAGTGACTCTGACAGAGCCCATCAGAAACAATTGATACCTGACGATTTTTGTGCTATGGGGCCCGCGCCGATTTGCGAGCAATATTCGCATTTAACTGGGAGGGCAGACCCGGTGGGAATTCTACTCTTTTTTTTTTTTTTTTTTTTTTTTTGCCTTCGACGCAGATCGAAGTGGAAGCACCCCGAAGCGATCCGCTCCTCAAACATACTGGCCTCCCTTTCTTCCGCCGGACCGTTCACTACTCCTTTTAATTCCATTGTGCATCTTTCACCTTTATTCGATTCCGCGCATATAAATCCCGCGTAGTTAATTAGTCTACGCGGTCCCTCCGCCCATTCTTTCTTTGCTTTCGCAGCGGGCGGTCTCCTCCCTTCCTTCCTTTTTTTTTTTTTTAACTCTGGCCGCCCCTTTCCCGGCACTTACTTCCCTCATTCTGCGCCCAGATCCCATTCAATTCTCCGCCAATTTCCTCGCAGATTCCTCCTCGCCCCGCCTCCGCTCTTGCGCACCTCTGGCCTCCCTGCGCTCACCGACTCGGCGCAAACCCCGACCACCTCTCCCGCCAGCATTCATTATCTTGAGTATTCGGCTTCCAGGCCCGGCCTGCGTCTCCGGGAGACCTCCTTCCCCGTTCCCGAGCCGATGGCCGTTTAACATGGCGCATATTTTTCAGGGCGCGGATCGGCGGCCAGGTACGCTCGCCCGGTGGCTGCTGGGACGGGTCGGCGGTGTCCGCCGGGGGCGGGCGCACTGTTTGTTCCGCCCCCACCTCCGCCAGCCGGCGGTCGGGTCTTCAATTCACTTACGGCGACCGGCAAGGTCTCGCGTCACTGGAGGAGATTTATTGGCCAGCGTATTTGCATGGGCGGCGGCGGCGGCGGCGGCGTGCTCTAATCCCGGCCGTCGCATCGACTTGGACCTCCTCTCGCCGCTAAACCTGCCCCAGAAGCAAGCGTGCTTTACCGTGCCGAGGGGAAATGATTATCTCTCTCTCTCTAGTGTGGCCTTGCATTACCCAAGTTCTTCATTAGTAATATGGAACTTGACGCAGCGTTGACACACTGGTTTCATTGCGAAAGTGATGTCCTGCTTATCTTACATCTACATCTATACGACTGCATTGGCTCCTTACTTAGCTTGCATTTATCGCGAATGTCTTGCCCAACGTAAAGTCCCGAGCGACTGGAAAAAAGCGCAGGTGACGCCTGTATATAAGACAGATAGAAGGACGGATCCTCAAAATTACAGACCAATATCCTTAACATCGGTTTGTTGCAGGATTCTCGAACGTATTCTCAGTTCGAATATAATGAATTTCCTTGAGACAGAGAAGTTACTGTCCATGCATCAGCACGGCTTTAGAAAGCATCGCTCCTGCGAAACGCAACTCGCCCTTTTTTCACATGATATCTTGCGAACCATGCATGAAGGGTATTCGACGGATGCCATATTCCTTGAATTCCGGAAAGCGTTTGACTCGGTGCCCCACTGCAGACTCCTAACTAAGGTAAGAGCATATGGGATTGGTTCCCAAGTATGTGAGTGGCTCGAAGACTTCTTAAGTAATAGAAACCAGTACGTTGTCCTCGATGGTGAGTGTTCATCGGAGGTGAGGGTATCATCTGGAGTGTCCCAGGGAAGTGTGGTAGGTCCGCTGTTGTTTTCTATCTGCGTAAATGATATTTTGGATAGTGTGCAAAGCAATGTGCGGCTGTTTGCTAATGATGCTGTGGTGTACGGGAAGGTGTCGCCGTTGAGTGACTGTAGGAGGATACAAGATGACTTGGACAGGATTTGTGATTGGTGTAAAGAATGGCAGCTAATTCTAAATATAGATAAATGTAAATTAATGCAGATTAATAGGAAAAAGAATCCCGTAATGTTTGAATACTCCATTAGTAGTGTAGCACTTGACACAGTTACGTCGATTAAATATTTGGGCGTAACATTGCAGAGCGATATGAAGTGGGACAAGCATGCAATGGCAGTTGTGGGGAAGGCGGATAGTCGTCTTCGGTTCTGTGGTGTCACCGCCAGACACCACACTTGCTAGGTGGTAGCCTTTAAATCGGCTTCGGTCCGGTAGTATACGTCGGACCCGCGTGTCGCCACTGTCAGTGATTGCAGACCGAGCGCCGCCACACGGCAGGTCTAGAGAGATGTTCTAGCACTCGCCCCAGTTGTACAGCCGACTTTGCTAGCGATGCTACACTGACAAATACGCTCTCATTTGCCGAGACGATAGTTAGCATAGCCTTCAGCTACGTCAGTTGCTACGACCTAGCAAGGCGCCATTATCAATAGATATATAACTTGTGATGCCTGTACCGTCAGACCGATGTACACCACTTATGGATTAAAGTTAAGTATTCCAAGAACTACGTTCTTTTCTTTATAGGATAATTACTTTACCTTGTTCCAGACCTCACGCCAATCTGCGTGAGCTTAAAAGCGTGCATTTCGGCCTCCTCTACCAACACGGTGTTGGCTCTTCTGCCAACACTTCAGGTTCAATGGTAGAATTTTGGGAACATGTCGTTCATCTGTAAAGGAGACCGCTTATAAAACACTAATAAGACCTATTCTTGAGTACTGCTCGAGCATTTGCGATCCCTATCAGGTCGTATTGAGGGAGGACATAGAAGCAATTCAAAGGCGGGCTGCTAGATTTGTTACTGGTACGTTTGATCATCACGCGAGTGTTACGGAAACGCTTCAGGAACTCGGGTGGGAGCCTCTAGAGGAAAGGAGGCGTTCTTTTCGTGAATCGCTACTGAGGAAATTTAGGGAACCAGCATTTGAGGCTGACTGCAGTACAATTTTACTGCCGCCAACTTACATTTCGCGGAAAGACCACAAATATAAGATAAGAGAGATTAGGGCTCGTACAGAGGCATATAGTCAGTCATTTCTCCCTCGTTCTGTTTGGGAGTGGAAAAGGGAGAGAAGATGCTAAATGTGATACGAGGTACCCTCCGCCACACACCGTATGGTGTATTGCGAAGTATGTATGTATATGTAGATGTATTCCGCAGTTCACATTGACCTGATATCACGCTACTTCTCGACCGCTCCGCTCTCGAAGACTGTGTGGGAAAAATGAACATCTAAATCTTTCCGTGCGACCTCTCATTTCTTTATTTCCATGGCTATTTCTCCGTTTCTTCAGTTTAAGAAGTCATGGCTGCAATACACTAACGCGAACCCTGTACAGAGGAATGGAAAAACTGGTAGATACCGACCTCGGAGATCAGTTTGGATTCCGTAGAAATATTGGAACACGTGAGGCAATACTGACTTTACGACTTATCTTAGGAGCTAGATTAAGGGGGGTAGGACGTCAAACGGGCCGACTTGGAGCAGGAGAGGCACCACAGGTCATTTTAATTTCCACTGTCGATACTTTTACAAATACATTCATAAGACTTTAACAGCATGACCAGGAAGGATTCAGGATTCATACTCATAGTATGCTCATAGCTCAAAAACGTAACAAAACACATTTTTTACATGTGAAATTTCATCATTTTTTCACTTACTACTTGCTGCTTTTGTTGCTATAGGTACACTTTTCTTACTAAGTAAGAGAGATCCTTCGATGACTTTTGCACAGCATACAAACCATAGTTACAGGTGTATGAAACTCTAGAAGTTATTTAATTTATGAAAAAAATGAAAGAACTGTTACATTTTAAACTTCATGTTTAGAAAATACTCCAGTTTCATAGTTATCTCAATTTTTTCCACAGTTTTATAATAGATTTGGAAAATTCTAGAGTTTCATACACCTCTAACTACTCTTTGTGTGCTATGAAAAATTCATCGAACAATCTCTATTACTTACGAAGAAAAGTGTACATATAGCAACAAATGCAGACAGTAATAAGTGAAAAAATGATGAAACTTCACACGTAAAAAAAGGTATTTTTCTACGGTTTTGAATGAGTGTGAGTCCTCAATCCTTCCTGGTCATGCTAACAAAGTTTTATGAATTTATTTGTAAAAGTATAGACAGCAGAAATTAAAATGTTCTGTGATGACTCTCCTGCTCCAAGTCGGCCCGTTTGACGTCCTACCCCCCTTAAGAAAAGGCAAACCTACGTTACTAGCATTTGTAGACTTAGAGAAAGTTTTCAACAATGTTGACTGGAATACTCTCAAATTCGGAAGGTGGCAGGAGTACAATAAAGGGAGCGAAAGGCTATTTACAATTTGTACAGAAACCAGATGGCAGTTATAAGAGTCGAGGGACATGGAAGTGAAGCAGTGGTTGGGAAGGGAGTCAGACAGGGATGTAGCCTCTCCCCGATGTTATTCAATCTCTATATTGAGCAAGCAGTGAAGGAAACAAAAGAAAAATTCGGAGTAGGTATTAAAATCCATTGAGAAGAACTAAAAATTTTTAAGGTTCGCCGATGACACTGTAATTATGTCAGAGACAGCAAAGGACTTGGAAGAGTAGTTGAACGGAATGGACAGTGTCTTGAAAGGAGGGTATAAGATGAACATCAACAAAAGCAAAACGAGGATAATGAAATGCAGTCGAATTAAGTCGGGTGATGCTGAGGGAATTAGATTAGGAAATGAGACACTTAAAGCAGTAAAGGAGTTTTGCTATTTGGGGAGCAAAATAAATGATGATGGTCGAAGTAGGGAGGATACAAAATGTAGACTGGCAATGGCAGGGAAAGCGTTTCTGAAGAAGAGAAATTTGTTAACATCGAGTATAGATTTAAGTGTCAGGAAGTCGTTTGTGAAAGTATTTGTATGGAGTGTAGCCATGTATGGAAGTAAAACATGGACGTAAATAGATGAACAGGAAGAGAATAGAAGCTTTCAAAATGTGGTGCTACAGAGGAATGCTGAAGATTAGATGGGTAGACCACATGACTAATGAGGAGGTATTGAATAGAATTGGGGAGAAGAGGAGTTAGTGGCACAGCTTGACTAGAAGAAAGGATCGGTTGGTAGGACATGTTCTCAGGCATCAAGGATCACCAATTTAGTATTGGAGGGCAGCGTGGAGGGAGACCAAGAGATGAATACACTAACAGATTCAGAAGGATGTAGGCTGCAGTACGTACTGGGAGATGAAGCAAATGGTTCAAATGGCTCTGAGCACTATGGGACTTAACATCTGAGGTCATCAGTCCCCTAGAACTTAGAACCACCTAAACCTAACTAACCTAAGGACACCACACACCTCCATTCACGAGGCAGGATTCGAACCTGTGACCGCATCGGTCGCGACGTTTCAGACTGAAGTGCTTTGAACCGCTCGGCCACTCCGGTCGGAGGAGATGAAGTAGCTTGCACAGGGTAGAGTAGCGTGGAGAAAGGAGAGCTGCATCAGACCAGTCTCAGGACTGAAGACCACAGCAACAACATTTCTCCCTGTGTAGAACGGAGCTATAAAACATTAATTTTGTATCGATTAATTACACACAGAATAACTTCTGTACCTTTGATAGAATTTCGTTCGTCTTTTTTTCTGTACGGTCAATGAACTCGACGGCGAGTGTTCATCAGAGACGATGGAGTTGTCAGAAGTCCCCCATGGAAGTGTGATAGGAGCGCTGTTGTTCTCTATATACATACATGATTTGGAGGACAGGGTGGCAATCTGCGGTTGTTTGCTGATGATGCTTTGGAGCACGGTAAGGTGTCGAAGTAGAGTGACTGTAGGAACATAGAAGACGACCAGATTTCTAGTTGATGTGATGAATGGCAGCTGGCTCTAAAAGTTAAAAAAAAAAGAGAAAAAAAGTAAGTTAATGAGGATGAGTAGGAAGAAGAAACCTGTAATGTTCGGCTACAGTATTACTAGTATCTTTCTCGACACAGTCAAGTCGTTTAAATGTCTGGGCGTAGCGTTGCAAAGTGATAAAAAATGGAAGGAACATGTGAGAACGGTGATAAAGAAGGCGAGTGGTCGACTTCGGATTTATCGGGAGAATTTTAGGTAAGTGTAGTCCATCTGTGAGGGGGACTGCATATAGAACTCATCGTTGAATACTGCTGGAGTGTTTGGAATCCGTACCAGGATTAAAGGAAAACATCGAATCAATTCAGAGGCGGGCTGCTAGATTTGTTACCGGTAAGTTCGAACAACACGTTAGTGTTACGGAGATGCTTTGGGAACTCAAGTACAAATCGCTGGCTGGAAGGCGACGTCGTTTCCGAGAAAAGCTACTGGGATAGTTTAGAGAACTAGTATTTGAAACTGACTGTCGAAAGATTCTACTAGCGCCAATGTAGATTGCGCTTAAGGACCACGAAGTTAGTATACCAAAACGGGAAGGCATATAGACAGTCGTTTCTCCCTCACTCTGTTCGTGAGTGGAATAGGAAAGGAAATGACTGGTAGTAGTACAGGACACCCACCTCCACGCACCGTATGGCGCTTGAGCAGTATCTGACAAAAAAGCCTAGTTATCATAGTTTCCGTGCTTGCAAAAAAGTAATAGTGTGTTGCGGATGGGTCCGCTTTCTTGCAAGTACACATGACTGGATACTACAGTTACTTACAGATAGACATCAACACCACTCATCCAAAAACACACTTCATCCTTCAAATTTTAATCAGACTGACACAGAAAGAAAGCTAAATTACAAAATGAAGCAACAACTGCCACAGTACATACACAACAGTATCACAACACATCAGCAACAGCCACACCACAGATAACAAGGCACAGAAGGTAAAAGAAAAAACCGCAAACAAGAAGAAAACATGGTAGAATCTGAGATTTGACCACAAAATAACACAGAGAATAGAAAAGCCATGAAGAATCAAGGTATAAATATGGCATACAAAGCAAACAACACTCTGCATAAATAATTAAAAATACCTGATACCACCGTAGATAAATCTAACAAATCAGAAAAGACCATTTAACCTGCAAAGACTGTGTTTCATTATACACCGGACATAGACGTAGAAATTTCAGGATAAGATGCTCCAAATCTTAAGACACAGCAACCATCTGCACAAGTTTTTAGTAACAGAACAAACTTACACACACACACACACGCAGAAAGGAAACAAACGAAACTGATGCAGAGTTCGCGGACGTCAAATCAAAATGAAACAGTTAACTAACGACAGCAACATATTAGAACGCAATATTTACAAACGAGCAGGAGAAAACGTGTGTAAACACTGTCAAAATACGGAAGATAATTCCACGAATAACAAACAACACGAAATAGTTCGCCATACGTAAGCTTCACCAAATTTTTATCTGTGTCCACAGGTTCAGCTCAGCTACACAAAACACGTCAGTTACATAAAAAAACTTGTTAAGCAAAGACCTAGCAAAATACTACAATGATAAGGTCAAAAACAGCCATATGCCACGAAGTTTCGCAGAACATACAGTTTATGGACCGGATAATGTCAATGTGACGATCGTATAACATCCCTCATATCTGAAGATGATATTGTGCACTAATTTTGACCTTGGCTGTTTCTGGTTGGCAGACAAAGGATACGCACATTGTAAAATAAAATGCAAAATGCACATGCAACTTAAATGCCAACAAAATCTGATGTATCATATTCCGTAACCTAAAAATAACATGCATTTTAGGAAAATAATGTAACACCCACTCAGAAGCCGGCCGGTGTGGCCAAGCGGCTCTAGGCGCGTCAGTCAGAAACCGAGAGACCGCTACGGTTGCAGGTTCGAATCCTGCCTCGGGCATGGATGTGTGTGATTTCCTTAGGTTAGTTAGGTTTAAATAGTTCCAAGTTCTAGGGGACTGATGATCTCAGATGTTAAGCCCCATAGTGCTCAGAGCCATTTGAACCATTTGAACCCACTCAGAATGCCACAACTGTGGTGAAACATGTTAGGATGAAAAAAGGGAACAATAATTTGTGTACACGCAAAAAGGCGGACCCGCCCTTAATTCATTCTTACAGTCGAGTTCTTCCTACTCGTCTTTCTTTAATTGGCTTTCATAAAAGTAAGACTCATTTATTATTACACTTATCTCTATGCTAATAATTACTATAATTTTGACAGATACTTCACTATTCATTCTAATAACCTATCCTATAACATGGCTCTTCGTGTGCGCGTAATATAAATTAAGCAGTTTCTTGTCGCTGTGATACGATGACGACACGCCTTCCGCTTCCAATCTCATGAATTACTACTTTGCACATTTATTTATTGCTCTACATTGCGATATATTTTGTCATATTGTACTGTAGTTTTACACGGTCGTAAATCATCCGACTTAGTTCTGTTCAACAGTGTACTCTGCGCCTGCATATAATTCCTCGAACCCGAAAGATAAAAGGAAAAAGAGCATAATCAGTGTAGAGGGTGTTTTGTACAAACAAATATCTCGGTGGTTTTTAAAAAAAATTTGTCAGTCTCATTCACTCCCGAAACAGCTCTTGTAATATGGTTCTTAGCGAGTGAACTAACAGTTCATCTTCACATTTTAACTTACAGAGACTACGGAATATATTGCGGAGTCAACAAAATGTTTTGGCATTCGGAGAATAAAGTTGATGGCCGAAATGCCATCGACAGGTTTCGTGTTTGCTTATTTTCTCCTCAACTCGCATTTCATATCTCCTCCAATCTTTCTACCCTATTTTGGCATAATACAAAACGAGTTATCCTTCTTTGAACTTTTTCTGTGTTTACAATCAACCCAACCTAATATGGATGCCATATCGCACAGTAATTCTGCAGAAGACGACAAACGAATGTAGTGTAGGCATTCTCTTTAGCATATTTGTTGCATATTCTAAGTGTCCTATTCATGAAACACAGTATTTGGTTCGTCTTCACCACTATACAGGGTCCCAGAAGCAATGGTCAATATTCAATGGTATGACAGAACCATCATTCGAATCAAAAATGTGTCTTAAATATAGGCTCTAAAATACACAAATTAAGAGCTATGAGCGCTCCTTCATTTTCGATACTTCTATTTCAAGTTGTTTGCTTTCGATATTTTGAGAGAAGGTAGTGTGGACCCAAACAGAATACAATTTATAGTAAACAAGAGCTCTAAAATGCATATCTTAAGAGCTATGAGCACATGTTCAGTGGAAGACATGTGTTTCACAACAGCGAAGATGAACGAGTGCTCATTCGTCTTATGGTATGTACTTTAAAGCCCATGATTACTGGCCTTTTCTTCTTGTTTTGATCAGTACTACTACCCCTGAAAATATGGAAAGTAAAAGGCCTACGGTAGAAGTGACTTGTTTCACAATATCGAAAATGAAAGTGTTTGTAGAGCTTAAGGTATGCATTTTAGAGCCAATTTTAATTTCGATGATCGTTCCTGCTATAACCATGAATATTGGCCATTCCTCCAGCGACGCACTGTATTTTCTACATCTACATCTACATTTAGATGGATACTCAGCAAACCACATTTAAGTGCCGGGCAGAGGGTTCATCGAACCACCTTCACAATTCTCTATAATTACAACCTCGTATAGCCCGCGGAAAGAACGAACACCTATATATTTCCGTGCGAGCTCTGATTTACCTTATTTTATCGTGGTGATCGTTCCTCCCTATGTAGGTCGGTATCAACAAAATATTTTCACACTAGGAGGAGATAGTTGGTGATTGAAATTTCGTGAGAAGATTCCGTCGCAATGAAAAACGTCTTTCTCTTAACGATGTCCAGCCCAAATCTTGTATCATTTCTGTGACACTCTCTCCCATATTTCGCAATAATACAAAATGTGTTGCCCTTCTTTGAACTTTTTCAATGTACTCCGTCAGTCCTATCTGGTAATGATCCCACACGGAGCAGCAGTATTCTAAAAGAGGACGGACAAGCGTAGCGTAGGCAGTCTCCTTAGTAGATCTGTTACATTTTTAAAGTGTGCTGCCAATAAAGGGCCGTCTTTGGTTGGCCTTCCCCACAATATTATCAATGCGTTCATACCAATTTAAGTTATTCGTAATTGTAATACCTAGGTATTTAGTTGAATTTACGGCTTTTAGATAGATTTATCGGGTAACCGAAGTTTAACGAATTCCTCTTAGAACTCATTTCGATGACATCACCCTTTTCGTTATTTAGGGGAAACTGTCAATTTTCGCACCATTAAGGTATCTTTTCCAAATCTTTTTGCAATTTGTTTTGATCTTCTGATGACTTTATTAGTCGATAAACGACACCGTCATGTGCAAACAACCAAGGACGGCTGCTGTCATTGTCTCTACCCATCGCACCCCCTCAGATTTAGTGATAAGAGGGCCAGCCCATAAAAAATTGAACACAGATAAAGCACGGAAACAGGAAGAAGGTCGACTCGAAACTGAAAAAAAAAAAATCAAAAGAGAAAGAGAACAAGAAGTGCACCGTAGAGTAAACGAGCAGCGCACTGGCGGAGTGGCCAGTTGGCCGTAGCGACTGGACGGCGAGGAGTTTCTTTACGTCCAGCGAGCGGGAGCCGCTTACTACTAGCTCATTGCAGTAACAAGCCGAACTCATATGGGCTCTGAGCACTATGGGACTTAACATCTGAGGTCATCAGTCCCCTAGAACTTAGAACTAAAACCTAACTAACCTAAGGACGTGACACACATCCATGCCCGAGGCAGGATTCGAACCTGCGACCGTAGCGGTCGCGCGGTTCCGGACTGAAGCGCCTAGAACCGCTCGGGCACAACGGCCGGAGCGAGCTCATATAGGAAAAACACAATCAAGGTTACTTTCCAAGCCGAATATCCAAGACCGCGAGCATATGAAGTAGAAAACTTCTTGCGTGATGAACTACGTCTAGACCCATAGGACATAATTGGTATTCACTTTCCGTTCACGTCCAGTGTAGTCAATGTTAAGACGATTAATGAAGAAGCGCTCACAGCGGTGGTTACCGACACTGCCGGCAAACCCCAGCTTAGTCACTCAGATGGACATATCGGCGCTGTTACCGTTGATCATGGAGGCCTAGGCATGGGGACCCTTCGGGTATTCGAGCTACCTTTTGTGGTACCCGCCGAGTCCGTTATCTCCGGTCTTATGCCGTACGGGACTGCCGTTAGCCACGTGGCTGAGAAGTGGCAGACTTCTACAACGTATGCATGAGAGAGGTCAAAATCGAACTGAGGACGCATGTTCCTTCATACTTAAACATTGCCGGTTGTCGTGCAATTATCATGTACGATGGACATGCGCGCATATGTTCCGGATGTGAACAGGCGGGTAATGTTCGCTCTGATGTTTCCAGCGACGGATCAACCAGATTCCATCAGGAGAAGAGATACAACACGCTCCTCTATCGATTCTACCAATTATGTATGCCGGCCGCGGTGGCCTAGCGGTTCTAGGCGCTCAGTTCGAAACCGCGCGACTGCTACCGTCGCAGATTCGAGTCCTGCCTGGGGCATGGATGTGTGTGATGCCCTTAGGTTAGTTAGGTTTAAGTAGTTCTAAGTTCTAGGGGACTGATGGCCACAGCTGTTTTGTCCCATACTGCTCAGAGCCAATTATGTATGCACAGGTGAAGGCATCTACGACGTCTGGTCCACCAGTGGCGGCACTTGCGACATCGGGCGGTGGGGATCGGAATAGATTACCAACGCAGACAGACGGACACGTTATTGATGGGGCACATAACGTCCGCTGTCTGCAGATGGAGTCGCCAGATAAACTCGAACAGCAACTGCCATCGCACAACGTGCGGATGGATATTGATCCACGAGACGTGCCAACCCAAGCTTTCCTCTCGGAAGGCGCAGATCAGTCGGTTCTACATTCATCTTTTGACACAGAGAAGCACGTCAGGAAGAAGCATTCGCCCCGCAAGCACAAGAAACGCTGACAGACGCCGTCTGACAACTATCTCTTGCAAGCAGATACGATCACACTTATTTAGACAGGGTCGTGGATGCCCCTGCTGAGACGATGGACTTTTCTTCTCCTGGACACCCGTTCGGAGATGGAGGAGGCGATGGAAGACCCTCGCAGCTGCGGAGAATCACAACAAGGGCCTCTTTGGTAGTCGATGAACCACGCCGACAGCCTCTCTCCGGTAACTCTTGGGTGGACGACTTGGAAGACGACTCCTTGGCGGACACACCACTTACAGAAGAGGGGGAGCTACACAGTACTCCCCATCTCCTGCGGACAGCATGATAATGGAAAGGAGAGGGTGGCGTGGGGGTGACCAAACCCGTCACCACTGCGTACACCGATGACTGCCGCTGCCATCGAGGGAGAACGACAGTCATATCGATTCGCGACGATTAACGTCAATACCATTCGATCGCGCGAGAAGCTGTCATTGTTACGCAAGACACTTTAAGCTGCCGACATTAACGTGGCCTTACTGCACGGGGTATGCGTTCTTGGCTTCCAGAACACTTCCGGATACACGACATGCGTATCACTCGCGTCGGATACGGGCAGTGGCGTCGCAATACTTATCAAAGAAGGTTTCATTTTTTTTTTTTTTTTTTTTTGGTCATCAGTCTACTGACTGGTTTGATGCGACCCGCCACGAATTCCTTTCCTGTGCTAACCTCTTCATCTCAGAGTAGCACTTGCAACCTACGTCCCCAATTATTTGCTTGACGTATTTCAATCTCTGTCTTCCTCTTCAGTTTTTGCCCTCTACAGCTCTCTCTAGTACCATGGAAGTCATGCTCTCATGTCTTAGCAGATGTCCTATCATCCTGTCCCTTCTCCTTATCAGTGTTTTCCACATATTCCTTTCCTCTCCGATTCTGCGTAGAACCTCCTCATTCCTTACCTGATCAGTCCACCTAATTTCCAACATTCGTCTATAGCACCACATCTTAAATACTTCGATTCTCTACTGTTCTGGTTTTCCCACAGTCCATGTTTCACTACCATACAATGCTGTACTTCAGACGTACATCCTCAGAAATTTCTTCCTCAAATTAGGGCCGCTATTTGATATTAGTAGACTTCTCTTGGCCAGAAATGCCTTTTTTGCCATAGCGAGTCTGCTTTTGATGTCCTCCTTGCTCCGTCCGTCATTGGTTATTTTACTGCCTAGGTAGCAGAATTCCTTAACTTTATTGACTTCGTGACCATCAATCCTGATGTTAAGTTTCTCGCTGTTCTCATTTCTGCTACTTCTCATTACCTTCGTCTTTCTCCGATTTACTCTCAAACCATACTGTGTACTCATTACACTGTTGATTCCGTTCAGCAGATCATTTAATTCTTCTTCACTTTCACTCAGGATAGCAATGTCATCAGCGAATCGTATCAGTGATATCCTTTCACCTTGTATTTTAATTCCACTCCTGAACCTTTCTTTTATTTCCATCATTGCTTCCTCGATGTACAGATAGAAGAGAAGGGGCGAAAGGCTACAGCCTTGTCTTACACCCTTCTTAATACGAGCACTTCGTTCTTGATGGTCCACTCTTATTATTCCCTCTTGCTAGTTGTACATATTATATATGACCCGTCTCTCCCTATAGCATACCTCTACTTTTTTCAGAATCTTGAACAGCTTGCACCATTTTATATTGTCGAACGCTTTTTCCAGGTCGACAAATCCTATGAAAGTGTCTTGATTTTTCTTTAGCCTTGCTTCCATTATTAGCCGTAACGTCAGAATTCTCTCTCTCGTCCCTTTACTTTTCCTAAAGCCAAACTGATCGTCACCTAGCGCATTCTCAATTTTCTTTTCCGTTATTCCGTATATTATTCTTGTAAGCAACTTCGATGCATGAGCTGTTAAGCTGATTGTGCGATAATTCTCGCACTTGTCAGCTCTTGCCGTCTTCGGAATTGTGTGGATGATGCTTTTCCGAAAGTCAGATGGTATGTCGCCAGACTCATATATTCTACACACCAACGAGAATAGTCGTTTTGTTGCCACTTCCCCCAATGATTTTAGAAATTCTGACGGAGTGTTATCTATCCCTTCTGCCTTATTTGACCGTAAGTCCTCCGAAGCTCTTTTAAATTCAGATTCTGATACTGGATCCCCTATCTCTTCTAAATCGACTCCTGTTTCTTCTTCTATCACATCAGACAAATCTTCACCCTCATAGAGGCTTTCAATGTATTCTTTCCACCTATATGCTCTCTCCTATGCATTTAACAGTGGAATTCCCGTTGCACTCTTAATGTTACCACCGTTGCTTTTAATGTCACCAAAGGTTGTTTTGACTTTCCTGTATGCTGAGTCTGTCCTTCCGACAATCATATCTTTTTCGATGTCTTCACATTTTTCCTGCAGCCATTTCGTCTTAGCTTCCCTGCACTTCCTGTTTATTTCATTCCTCAGCGACTTGTATTTCTGTATTCCTGATTTTCCTGGAACATGTTTGTACTTCCTCCTTTCATCAATCAACTGAAGTATTTCTTCTGTTACCCATGGTTTCATCGCAGCTACCTTTTTTGTACCTATGTTTTCCTTCCCAACTTCTGTGATAGCCCTTTTTAGAGATGTCCATTCCTCTTCAACTGTACTGCCTACTGCGCTATTCCTTATTGCTGTATCTATAGCGTTAGAGAACTTCAAACGTATCTCGCCATTCCTTAGTACTTCCGTATCCCACTTCATTGCGTATTGATTCTTCCTGACTAATGTCTAGAACTTCAGCCTACTCTTCATCACTACTATATTGTGATCTGAGTCTATATCTGCTCCTGGGTGCGCCTTACAATCCAGTATCTGATTTCGGAATCTCTGTCTGACCATGATGTAATCTAATTGAAATCTTCCCGTATCTCCCGGCCTCTTCCAAGTATACCTCCTCCTCTTGTGATTCTTGAACAGGGTATTCGCTATTACTAGCTGAAACATGTTACAGAAGTCAATTAGTCTTTCTCCTCTTTCATTCCTCGTCCCAAGCCCATATTCTCCTGTAACCTTTTCTTCTACTCCTTCCCCTACAACTGCATTCAAGTCGCCTATGACTGTTAGATTTTCGTCCCCCTATACATACTGCATTACCCTTTCAATATCCTCATACACTTTCTCTGTCTGTTCATCTTCAGCTTGCGACGTCGGCATGTATACCTGAACTATCGTTGTCGGTGTTGGTCTGCTGTCGATTCTGATTAGAACAACCCGGTCACTGAACTGTTCACAGTAACACACCTTCTGCCCTACCTTCCTATTCATAACGAATCCTTCACCTGTTATACCATTTTCTGCTGCTGTTGATATTACCCGATACTCATCTGACCAGAAATCCTTGTCTTCCTTCCACTTCACTTCACTGACCCCTACTATAACTAGATTGAGCCTTTGCATTTCCCTTTTCAGATTTTCTAGTTTCCCTACCACGTTCAAGCTTCTGAAATTCCACGCCCCGACTCGTAGAACGTTATCCTTTCGTTGATTATTCAATCTTTTTCTCATGGTAACCTCCCACTTGGCAGTCCCCTCCCGGAGATCCAAATGGGGGACTGTTCCGGAATCTTTGGCAATGGAGAGATCATCATGACACTTCTTCAATTACAGGCCACATGTCCTGTGGATACACGTTACGTGTCTTCAATGCAGTGGTTTCCATTGCTTTCTGCATCCTCATGTCGTTGATCATTGCTGATTATTCCGCCTTTAGGGGCAATTTCCCACCCCCAGGACAAGAGAGTCCCCTGATCCTCTATCCGCTCCTCCGCCCTCTTTGACAAGGCCTTTGGCCGAATGAGGCTGACTTCTTATGCCGGAAGTCTTCGGCCGCCAAGGTTTCATAGCCACCCATATAAGTTACAAACGCATGGAGCTTACGCTGTTTATCCACCGTTGGTACCAGCAAGAGATATGAACGTCCGCTACTCTTTACTGAGGAATTAACACAATTATGCCAAGGCAGGATAGATCACATGGTGATCGGGTTCGATTTTAACTGTACACTATCTCACAAGGACCAAATTCCTCAACATTCACCATGCCCAGCACGAGCTCTGTTTAGTAGACACCTGGGACATCATCTGTGCTGATAGGGTTTCACGCACTTCACGGAACATTCGTCTAGCAGAATTGACAGAATATATACCTCCCGCCCTCTCAGGGCTGTTGTCACGGCAGCCGAGTTGCGGCCAGCAGCATTTACTGTCCACACTGCTTATATCTGCCCACTGCTTACATTCATACCATCACGCTTCGACGCCAACAAATGCGGTGCAGCCGCAGGAAGTGGAAAATTGAACACCGCTCATTTTGCCTCACCGGAATGTCAAGCGATTGGGGAAATACGCGGAGATTGTGCTTACAACGACGAGGAGCGTTTCATCTACTTTACAGTGGCGGTTGAACTGTGCCAAGCAGAGCCTTTGACGTACCTTGAAGACATGTTGTAGGGAAGCTGCGTCATTTAGGCGCAGCACTACAGTGTTCCACTATGGTATCTTCAGGGAGTGTTCCATTATGACCTGGACTGACAGATGACGGTAAACCGAGCAAACCGGCAAGACGCAGTCAATACCTTCGCTGCGCAGTGCCGATGGTACTGTTACCGACGACTGTGCCGCTAAAGTGGAGTTATTGAACGCCGTTTTCCGAAATTCCTTCACCAGGGAAGACGAATGGAATATTCCAGAATTTGAAACACGAACAGCTGCTAGCATGAGTTTCTTAGAAGTAGATACCTTAGGGGTTGCGAAGCAACTCAAATCGCTTGATACGGGCAAGTCTTCAGGTTCAGATTGTATACCGTTTAGGTTCCTTTCAGATTACACTGTTACAATAGCTCCCTACTTAGCAATCATATACAACCGCTCGCTCACCGATAGATCTGTATCTACAGATTGGAAAATTGCGCAGGTCGCACCAGTGTTTAAGAGGGGTAGTAGGAGTAATCCATCGAACTACAGACCTGTATCATTGACGTCGGTTTGCAGTAGGGTTTTGGAACATATACTGTATTCAAACATTATGAATCACCTCGAAGGGAACGATCTATTGATACATAATCAGCATGGTTTCAAAAAACATCGTTCTTGTGCAACGCAGCTAGCTCTTTATTCGCACGAGGTAATGGCCGCTATCGACAGGGGATCTCAAGTTGATTCCGTATTTCTAGATTTCCGGAAAGCTTTTGACACCGTTCCTCACAAGCGACTTCTAATCAAGCTGCGGGCCTATGGGGTGTCGTCTCAGTTGTGCGACTGGATTCGTGATTTCCTGTCAGGAAGGTCGCAGTTCGTAGTAATAGACGGCAAATCATCGAGTAAAACTGAAGTGATATCAGGTGTTCCCCAGGGATGCGTCCTGGGACCTCTGCTGTTCCTGATCTATATAAATGACCTGGGTGACAATCTGAGCAGTTCTCTTAGGTTGTTCGCAGATGATGCTATAATTTACCGTCTAGTAAGGTGATCCGAAGACCAGTATCAGTTGCAAAGCGATTTAGAAAAGATTGCTGTATGGTGTGGCAGGTGGCAGTTGACGCTAAATAACGAAAAGTGTGAGTTCCAAAAGAAATCCGTTGGAATTCGATTACTCGATAAATAGTACAATTCTCAAGGCTGTCAACTCAACTAAGTCCGTGGGTATTAAAATTAGGAACAATTTCAGTTGGAAAGACCACATAGATAATATTGTGGGGAAGGCGAGCCAAAAGTTGCGTTTCGTTGGCAGGACACTTAGAAGATGCAACAAGTCCACTAAAGAGACAGCTTACACTACACTCGTTCGTCCTCTGTTAGAATATTGCTGCGCGGTGTGGGATTCTTACCAGGTGGGTTTGACGGAGGACATTGAAAGGGTGCAAAAAAGGGCAGGTCGTTTTGTATTATCACGTAATAGGGGAGAGAGTGTGGCAGATATGATACGCGAGTTGGGATGGAAGTCATTAAAGCAAAGATGTTTTTCGTCGCGGCGAGATCTATTTACGAAATTTCAGTCACCAATTTTCTCTTCCGAATGCGAAAATATTTTGTTGAGCCCATCCTACATAGGTAGGAATGATCATCAAAATAATATAAGAGAAATCAAAGCTCGAACAGAAAGGTTTAGGTGTTCGTTTTTCCCGCGCGCTGTTCGGGAGTGGAATGGTAGAGAGATAGTATGATTGTGGTTCGATAAACCCTGTGCCAAGCACTTAAATGTGAATTGCAGAGTAATCATGTAGATGTAGATGTAGATGTAGATGTAGATCTTGACATTGAGGCGTTAACACCTAGAAGGGACCATCATTCTTGCACGTCAAACGGCTGGAATCGCCAACAAATAGCCATGGAAAGAAAGCGCAGACACCGGACCTTGATCGATGAGGTGGCAACAGAAGATGGCGTACGTTACGTCGCGAAAGAGATATAATCGATCCATACTTGACCAGTTATTCTCAACTGTACACGAAGAAGAAATCTGGTCCAGAGATCAGATCATCTGTCGCTAGTTTGACGCACACAGCGGTTACTCCGGAAGTCCGACAGGAACTGCTAGCACCGTTGACTGAAGAAGATGTGTTGGATGGCATAGGAAAAGGGTCACCCAGTAAGTCACCAGGACCTGATAGGCTATCCTAGGAATTTTATACGACGTTTCAGGCACTATTGGTGCTCTATTGGACTACTATACGTCAATAGCTCATGACACCAGAGGTGCAACTTCCAGCTGCATTTGTTGAAGGTGTCATCATCCCAATCCGTAAACGTCGCGGTTATTCATGTATTACGGACTACCGACCGTTAACTTTATTGAACTGTGATATGAAAATCTTTACACGTCTACTGTCAGCTAGAATTTTGCGTACGTCTCGTGTCCCATCAGAGGATCAGGCATCGATGGGTGGGACGTAGAATATCCGATCCGCCTTGTGCCGCTGCGGGGACCTGATTGCCCTCGCTAAGATATGTCACCCACCAGGAACGCTGGCTGCGATAGATTTCAGTTTAGCATTTGAGCGCGTCAGTCATAGGTACGTAACTGCTGTTCCTCAGAATATGCATTACCCAGGCGCTTTCGCTGAGGTGGTACCCCGTCTCCCACGTAGCTTAACATCGAAAGTGCTTGTCAAGGTAGACCGTCGATCACATAGCAAATTCGCCACTCTGGTAGACGTAGATGCCCATTATCGACAATAGAGATGCTTTAGCATTAGAACCTTTGTTGTGCGGTCTGCGACACCACCTCACGGGTTTGTCTCTTGATGGCATCGCTTTTAGGTGCACTGCGAATGCAGTTGACCTGATGTTCTCTTCGTAATGAACATGATGTTCACAGAGCCTTGGATTGGTTAGCCACTTATGATGAAGCTTCGGGGTGCCGTATAAATGTACATAAATTTTGAGTATGGGCACTGGGATGACACCTGCAAGCTTCGCCCAACTCATACTGTGCGATAAAATCTACTACCTTGGTATCGACATTACGGAAGACATCTCACCCACGACGACCGTTAAGTATCGCAGCCTCTTGCAAAACATCCGTACTGGACTTGCGAATCATGTCTTCGTGCGTTGGACCTTCATCAGCGGACCAAATTTGTTAATGCCTATCAGGCAACACGATTTTCGCCGGTTGCGCGAACATTACCGATGCTCAAACTCATACCTCGGAGATCATTGGTGGGATTCGGTTCCATTGTCAGCGTTGGAATCATATTTAAGGTTAGATACGACTCCCTCACTCTTCCTAAACAGCGGGGCGAACTTGCCCTTGTCAAGATCGAGCAGTGTCTTTATACGTTAGTATGCACCTCATGCTTTGGCGATGATGCCCGAACAGTCACAAGGGCTCACTGATTGAGGTTCTGGCACCATATCCCCTTGACCGTCCTGTGGCACTTACTGATATACCGGTGCCCTTTTCCTACTTTGAGAGTTTTTATCTGGAGTATAGCTACCTACGGTAAGTTCTCACCGTCTCGTTTAACAACGGCCAGTGACATCTACAGCACACTACTTCGCCGCAGGTCGCCTAATGTCGTCGAACTGACATGTCCTACCGTGCACTGGAAAGTAGTATCACTCGAGAGAGACTCCATAGGATCCATCTTGCAGATTCACCTCTATTTGTGAACTGCAACGTCCAGGATACAGGTGAACACTGGCTCCATTGTGGGCCGGCGGAAAAGATCTGCTATTTTCTGCGTCAAATTTGGCTCTCTTTTTACATATGTCGCCCGCTTATGTCGATTCCCGTATTCGCCTATATCCGGAAGCTGTATATGACCAGAGGACGAAACACAACGCTGACATGTCGATCAGGAGTCACGCGATTCATTATTTATTTGGAGGTGGTGTCATAGAACTCATAGATTTTTGGAACTACACTGCTGGCCATTAAAATTGCTACACCAAGAAGAATTGCATATGATAAATGGGTATTCATTGGTCAAATATATTATACTAGAACTGACATGTGATTACATTTTCACGCAATTTGGGTGCATAGATCCTGAGAAAACAGTACCCAGAACAACCACCTCTGGCCGTAATAACGGCCTTGATACGCCTGGGCATTAACAGAGCTTGGATGGCGTGTGCAGGTACAGCTGCCCATGCAGCTTCAACACGATACCACAGTTCATCAAGAGTAGTGACTGGCGTATTGTGACGAGCCAGTTCCTCGGCCACTATTGACCAGGCGTTTTTAATTGATGAGAGATCTGGAGAATGTACTGGCCAGGGCAGCAGTCGAACATTTTCCGTTTCCAGAAAAGCCCGTACAGGACCTGCAACAGGCGGTCATGCATTATCCTGCTGAAATGTAGGGTTCCCCAGGGATCGAATGAAGGGTAGAGCCACGGGTCGTAACATATCTGAAATGTAACGTCCACTGTTCAAAGTGCCGTCAATACGAACAAGTGGTGACCGACATGTGTAACCAATGTCACCCCACACCATCACGCCGGGTTGATACGCCAATATGACGATGACGAATACACGCGATGTTGCCAAACACGGATGCGACCTCATGATGCTGTAAATAGAACCTTGATTCATCCGAAAAAATGACGTTTTGCCATTCGTGCAGCCAGGTTCATCGTTGAGTACACCATCGCAGGCGCTCCTGTCTGTGATGCAGCTTCAAGGGTAACCGCAGCCACAGTCTCCGAGCTGATAGTCCATGCTGCTGCAAACGTCGTCGAACTGTTCGTGCAGATGGTTGTTGATTTGCAAACGTCCCCACCTGTTGACTGAGGGATCGAGACGTGGCTGCACGATCCGTTAGAGCCATGCGGATAAGATGCCTGTCATCTCGACTGCTAGTGATACGAGGCCGTTGGGATCCAGCACGGCGTTCCGTATTATGATTTGCAAACGTCCCCATCTGTTGACTGAGGGATCGAGACATGGCTGCACGATCCGTTAGAACCATGCGGATAGGATGCCTGTCATCTCGACTGCTAGTGATACGAGGCCGTTGGGATCCAGCACGGCGTTCCGTATTACCCTCCTGAACCCACCGATTCCATATTCTGCTAACAGTCATTGGATCTCGACCAATGCGAGCAGCTATGTCGAGGTACGATAAACCTCAATCGCGATAGGCTACAATCCGACGACCTTTAACAAACTCGGAAACGTGATGCTACGCATTTCTCCTCCTTACACGAGGCATCACAACAACGTTTCTCCCGGCAACGCCGGTCACCTGCTGTTTATGTATGAGGAATCGGTTGGAAACTTTCCTCATGTCAGCACGTTATAGGTGTCGCCATCGGCGCCAGTCTTGTGTGAACGCTCTGAAACGCTAATCATTTGCATATCACAGTATCGTCTTCCTGTCGGTTAAATTTCGCGTATGTAGGACGTCATCTTCGTGGTGTAGCAATTTTAACGGCCAGTAGTGTATTTAAACGATCGTCATTGTGCTGTAGGGAAGAATCCTAGCGGAGCATATTCCACAACCCGCCCTGTAGTTGTATTATTCATCGCAGGAGATGAATTTCATACATTCACACAAGGAGATTAACAGATAACGGTACCTACACTACATTACAAGAAGGCATGCTATGAAAGTGGGGCGGCGGCGTCTGTGGAGTATCGACACCGCACGTGCGTGCTATAGAAGTGTGGCTTTGTATTTATTTCTCTTTTTTTAAGAGACAAATGATGGAAAATGCGGATTTAATTTTTGTCAGTAGATAAAGGAGTATTCACCTATGGCCATTTACCCCTTCTATATGTACCTGTTTAGTGACGGAAAAAACTTGGCCAGGCCCCTACCCACCTTGCCCCTGAGACAATTCCATCTATTCCTTTATCCTATGAAAAGAAAGTTGTTAGGTCATTGCGTTGAGGCCGCAAGAACGCAAATTCGAATCCTGTTCACGGCGATGGAGAACTGCCAAGCAGCGTGCAACGTTTTTTTTCTTTTTTTTTTCGCTGTTCGTTTTATTCAGATTTGTGTTTGTGGTAGGGGCCTGATTCTGCACAACTACTCCATTAGCAACCGAAAGTAAGTGCCTTTCGACGGGGAACTGCAAACGTGTCATACGTGGCGTTAGTAACAGACCTTGTGTCATGTGATAGGAATCGTTTTTCGACGCACCTAATTTGTACGACTGGTAAGTGAATGAGATAGGCCTCCTTGCCCGATATATGTGTTCGTATGAATGTGAATGTGATCACGCCCAGGAAATAATGAAAAAATAGTAGTTTGTCACATAAGGTGCAACAAATGAACCCAACAGTTTCTCTGTGCTCTGTCAAAATGTATTTTTTTTGCTGTTTTTGAAGTTGCACATGGAAGTCTTGATTCTCGAATTCCTTTGTTGTAACATAGTTCACAACCGTTTATTTGTTGTTTCCATTTTAAGGTGGCTACAATTTCGCACCTTACAAGAACTCATCCACATACTTTGCCATGATCTACAAACACAATTAGGTAACATGTGATAGGTTGTACATCGTACATATCAATATTTAAAGGAGATTGGCATTGTCACGTATGCCTTGTAAATAAATGTTAACGCTTATTGCATGAAAGGATTGTCTTTATTACTAGAACGGCGTAATGAATGATTGCCTATACTAGTTGAGATTGGAAGGCCAGTGGAGATGAAACGGCAGGCAGTACTCAAGCTCTGGGTGGAAGGCCCGCACAGGTGTTGGTCCTGCTTAGGAACAGGGAGTAACAAACGGACGTCGTGGCACCTGAGCTCTGGAGCACAATAGGGTGACGGCCGGCCGCTATCTGTAGCGGGACCGCAGGTGACAGGAACGAAGAAACGGCACAACGGAAACCACGCATGCGGGGTTATTTCCAAGGAATTTTACTCAGAAGCTTACCATTGTACGAGTATAGGTTTTTGCTCGCAAACTTTCCGCGCTGGAAGACAAAAGACTAAAATATGCTTGGTCGGCGTTGGGAAGTATCTGTAGAAAAGGAGAATATTCTGTGGTTTCGGGAATACGATTGGTTTTCAGAATTACGATGGTGGGGAGCCAAGCCTTGCTGGGAAACCAGCGGTGGAGAGATGTAGTCTTCCGTTATGAGCGCTCGTGTGTGACGGTCACTCGATATCAGCTTTGTTGGTATGGACGGACTTGCTGTCTTTGCTCATAGGAGAGTTTATAGTCAGAACAGTTTGGCACTGTACTGTTGCGAACTGATTCTGGATTTCACCTCCGATTTAGAAGTCGTCGTTGAGTACGCAGCGTTCAGTAATTGAGAGCACTTCCTCTGTCTATAGTTATGTTGAGACGTTATCAGAACTCCGTCCTTGTGGCTGGAAGTTCGCGTTTCTCGTCTGTAGAACACAGAGAGGAGAAGAGAGTATTAGAGTATATTAGTCAGAGGACCGCCTCCTGCCGTCCTAGCGTTAGAAAGAGTTTATTTGTGGCTGGAGTTCTCCCATCGTCGCAGACGAGTACGAGAACCATCATTTCGACGCACCGTACATACGGTGATATCGCAAACTGCTTAGGCTGATTACGGCTATAAAACCTAAACAGCTGTGATCACGTTAGTTTATTTAGACTGAGATTCCACACCACCGTAGGTCATCTTTGAAAGCAGTGTCATCTAGTGTTTGGTAGGTAGATGATGCCAATCATTTCGCTTTAGTGATACTAGACTGCGCAGTCATAATAAGGGGCAGAGTTGGGCAATTGATTAGTAACTTGACTTCGGAAATGTAAACTTTGTAATATAAAGGTTTTTTTCAATCTACAGTAAATATAAAAGCAGGAACAACGTTTATCATTTAGTAGGATTAGTTGCCTTCATTATTAATTGTAACTTCCTGGCAGATTAAAACTGGGTGCCGGACCGAGATTCGAACTCGGGACCTTTGCCTTTCGAGTCTCGGTCCGGAACACAGTTTTAGTCTGCCAGGAAGTTAAGAAGTTTAATATCAGATATTATAACACCGTTTAAATTCGGTATCAACCTTAGAAATTGTTTATGCATATTTGTACGCCAATCACCGAAGTTTTTCCACCGTTCCTATCTTCATTTTCCAAGGCACTTTCTCTTACGTCACACTGATTGCAAGAATGCTGTAGCCTCTCCAACTGAGTTTGTGCTCGAAACTGAAAACTTGACATACTTGTTATTCGTTTTGTGGGAGTTGATCATGATTTGCTTCCAGGCCTCCGCCCCGTGCTGACGCAGTTGGAAGATGTAAGTGTCTCCTTTTGCTATAGCCCGATGGGTTAGGTTCATATTTCAGACCCCGGATTCAGAGCAACGCCTAATTAAACTGATTCTCTGTGCATCATTGATGCGAAGTTCGTTGGGAAATTTATCTTGGTCGTTGAAAATTTGAGTCGTGCTCACGAGACACTCTGATTTTGTTCTTGTTTCAGTCTTCCGAACGATGTCAGTCGAGGTCCTGCACAGTTAATTTCAGCATTCTGTGTTTCACAAGAAGATCTGGCTTTAATGTTGTTTTATCTGAGTAAATTGCTCGAGTCCTTAATCATTTCTGTAGCTCTCTCAAAACGTATTTGAAAAGATAACTCTCGTAACGTCAAGATGCGACAAAAAAGAAGTAACAAGCTATTCAGTGTATAAACTCTGAGGTAAACACAACTACAATTATGTCATCTCAATGAGAATTTTTCACCCGAGGGAAAATGTTGTGCTTCTAATGCAACTGACATTTTGTTACTTGTTTCTTAAAAGAACCACTATCATTGTCTATGCAGTTCGTCATAGTTTATCTGTTATTAGGATAATTATTATTTTTTATGTGAAACAAACAAATATGTAGTCGGGTTTTTTATTGATTTGTTACGTGATATATACAAAGATGTAGTTGGGTTTGAACATGGAGGTAAAAAAAGAAGTGAGATAGCGCTATAGACATAGACGTAAGAAAAGAAGGGATTTGTTATTACGTACGCAACCGCAACCCAAAATATTACCAGACTACTTTTTACGATTGCTTCTTGTTCAAATGTTTTAAATAATAAAAAATACGGTAACTACATGGATAACATAGTGTCAGGAAGACAATTTCGAACCTACTTTGTACTTGATTGCGTATTTATTCCAGTGATACGACATATTTGGCCTCGTTAATGTAATTTGTTTTTTTAAATACATTTCAAATAACCAAAAAGAGAATGAGGTGTTGTGAAAAGCGTGCTTTCATAATACATTAATCTCCACTTCTTCTGGATTTATATCGATAGCACATGAAGCTGTAACTCTGAAACCAATGCTTGTTTGCTTAATGGTACCGGTACTGCTTCTTGTTCCTTATATTTTTCAGCTTTAAACTCGTATGGATAACACTTTTAATGTTCACATTTGCAAGAAAGAAATATAAGATTACCTACGTTTTCTTCGATAGCCTATAAACATGTGCAATAAGAAAAGAAGCAAGACATACTGTCGTGTCTTGTGCATGTCAACAAAATAAGCGATCACTTAAATGTCAAAGAAACAGAGCTGCGTAGAGGTATACCTCCATGCAGAATAGAGTTCTTGTTTTATTAGACCGTCAGTGCATTAGTTTCACTGTAGTTACACGTCTCTTTACTTTGAAATCTTACGTATGATGAGTCATTCAGTGTGTGACCAATAACAGCCACTTAGAGGGTAAAAGAGTGATATAATTCTTTAAACAAATTAGGGATTAGATTAGTACTTGTTCCATGGATCATGAATACGACACTTCGTAATGATGTGAAACGTGTCAGGTTAATAAAAGGTGTATATACAAGATATTACATTACACAAAATATTACATGACACTTAATATTTTTAATTTTTTGTGGGGGTTGGGGAAATTACCGACTTACTACATACAAAAATTCATCTAATGAGTAGAAAGAGTTGCCATTGAGAAATTCTTTTAATTTCCTTTTAAATGCTATATGGCTATGTGTCAGACTTTTGATGCTATTAAGTAAGTGACCAAAGACTTTTGTGGCAGCATAATTTATCCCCTTCTGAGCCAAAGTTAGATTTAACCTTGAGTGGTGAAGATCATCCTTTCTCCTAGTGTTGTAGCCATGTACACTGCTCTATTACTTTTGAATTCGTTCGGAATGGTAATAACAAATTTCATAAGTGAATATATATATATATATATATATATATATATATATATATATATATATATATATATATATATATATAGGATATAGGGAGGCTACAGTCAAGATCCCTGGCTCTTTAAATAAGTGTCTGCAGGATGATCTTGGATGAGCTCCAGCAATTATTCTGATTACACGCTTTTGTGCAATGAACACTCTTTTACTCAGTGATGGGTTACCCCAGAATATGATGCCATACGAAAGCAGAGAATGAAAATAGGAGTGGTAAACTAATTTACTCAGATGTATATCGCCAAATTTGCAATGACCCTAATAGCAAAGTACCTGAACTCAAACTTTTTAGCGGATCCTCAGTGTGTTTCTTCCAGTTCAACCCCACATCAATGCATACACCTAGAAATTTTGAATATTTTACCTGTAGCTACCGATTTCTGATCGAAGTCTATATTTATTAAGGGTGTCATTCCATTTAATGTGTGGAACTTGTAACACTCCCGCCCTACTCGGACGTAGGTTAGCTATATAAAGCCTGTACTGTAATAAGTTCACGGGCTTCACCTTATAAACAAGGATTTTAGTACATTAGTTGACCGCGTGTACCTAATGGAAGCAAGATCGGACTTATATTCAGTCAATAACTACAGTGATGCGTCAAGCAAATGTACAGTATATTTATTCTTTCGCATGGACAAGAAGTACACACCGTAGATGCTACCTATAACTAACAATTCGGTCGCCAGCCTACTTAGGCAATTAGTGAGTCTTTCCTTGTACAAGTGGGTGCATGTACAAGCATAGTAACACGTAGCAATGATGCGTTATATGGCAAAGTTTGGAACCCGAAAAATCCACTGAACTAAAGTTTTCTCTTTTTGATACTAATTTGGACGAGCTACATTTACACAACACCACACAGTAATGATTACTACGAACTGCATTTTGTATGTTGAGCAGACTGAAATCGGGCATAGATTGCCCTAGCGTCGACAATCTTAAAAGTACACACACAATATCACTATGAATAATGGAAAAACTCTAATACATTTAGGATTAATATAGAATTTAGCTTTACTGGTCAAATTTGATCAGTACACATCAAGGTTTGAACGAATGAACAAGAGCAAAGGGGGGGCCCTGAAACTGTTATAGTCGTTATACTGAAACTATCTAGTACTGAAGGCAAATTAACACACAAATTTATCAATCTCTGGATAACTACTCTTTTGTCTTACTTCTGAATAATTTAACTGTCATTACTTCTGTCTCAAATTAATTAAATAACATCGCTAACTCAATCCAACAAAAACTCTTTTGTTCTTTACCAATATTTGCAACAGCACACAGAACTATAGATTCCTTTATGGCATAGATTAATCTGCTGATAATTTTCATTAACACAAATATTAAACTTTCAGTTTAGGATACTCGGATTGCACAATACGAGGTAAGGATCCTGTCTAGGTCAGTGATCAGGATAAGTAATGGCTAAGGCAATTCTGGTAAAAGTCACGTTAATATTGAACCATTAGAAACAGTTTCGACACTGGTCCACACAGATACACTTCTAAAGATGAAATAAATGTTTGACCTGTGCAAGTCGGTGCGGCGGTTGGCGGGCAGCGAGATAGCGGGCAGCACGGCACACATGCAAGCACGGCTAAGGCTCACACAACATCGGCACTTTCCATCTTCTTAGCGTCGTAATCTTTCCAATTTTGTGCCTCAAATATAGCCATGCCAAGTAGTCGTCGGAATCGGTTCATCCGAGGCTCAATGGAATCCACTTTTCCTGGGTAGCCTCCTCGGTACAGTACGTGTACTTCCGACTGTTGCTCGCCTCCGACTGTGTTATTGAGCCCGTTGTGCCGAACCGCGCCCAGTGTGCGTTTTCCCGCCTCGCCTGCCTCCACCTTTTCCCGCTCCCCTACAGGTAGGGTATTCACCACAGGTTTTCTACTACACATATCCTAATGCATTACCTACGTATGGACCAAGTGTATAAATTACAATTTTCACATCTTACAATAGTTTTAACATTAAATACACTTTCCTTTGATTACCACATTATTTGAAATCTAACATAAATAATATTCGTTTCAAAAGTTTTTCACAGTTTCTTTAACATGACACGAAAAGAATCGAAAAAGAAATTCAACACATTGCTATTATTAATTTATCTAAATTCATAAAGAAAAAAATTCTTCTACGTATAATTCTCGTTACACATGCCCCTGTTTCCAGAAAATTTTCTTAAGTCCAAATTTTATGGGAACACTAAATCTTACAATTATACAGTGGTTCTGAATTTTTACTTAACTGTCCAAAAAGATTTACACTACATATTTCCTTTTGCTCACTGTATATAGGTTTACACTTTTTTAATACTTCAAGAATACTGACTTGTCATTTACTCAAGTGCCTTTCGCACAGTCCAACTTCCCATCACAATCTCACTAAAATAGCAATTTACTTATTTTCTCTAACTTTCTCAAAGAAATAATTTAAAATTCTGGAATACAAACATTTAACTACAAAAAACAATTTCATATTTTGTGTACACTATAAGAAAATTTATCGCTGCATGCTTTGAATAGCAGTCCATTTTCTTACTTACTAAACAAAACACACACACATATATTCAGAAAATTAATTACATATATTTGCTGCCTATTATGTGGATTTGGGCAGTCCTTTTTACTTCATATTGTCACATCTCCTGGATCACATTTACAATTTTCCATCGATTATTTATCTGCCCTCATTGGTATTTGGCAGTCCTTCATATTATAGTTCATACACTGGCCATTTTCATTTCTGACAGTCCCATCTTTTATCTGGCTGATAGCATTTATCCTTTCTTTCAGCCCTTTTCTCCATACATTTTTACAGTTACAGTACAATTGGTAATCTGAAACTCACATAACTACATTAGCACACTTTCAAGGGTATACAGACATTTACAAAGATTAGATACATTTAGGATAACTTGGGTTCAGCATAAGATACAGCACATTTACTCGTTCCTAGGTACATACAGTTTCAGGTCCATAATATTTCTTACGCCTAAAGGTCTTTTGGATTTTGGGTAGATCAGGTAGTAAGCATTGTCGTGTGGAATATTCTGTATTAGATATGGTCCATTGTAAATATATTTAAATTTTGAAATTTCATGGTTTAGTTCACCAGACTTTTCGTGGGTTTTTAAAAGAACATAATCTCCAATTTTAAATTTTGAAACTTTTAAATTTTTATTGTGTCTTTTAGATCTAGATTCAGCCTTTTGCTTTGCCCTTTTTATCACCAACTCTTTCTTTTGATCCAATCCCAAACTTGTACAAGGTGGAAACTCTAGTTTTTCTTCAATTAAACTTTTACTACTTCTGCCTAACAAAATTTCTTCCGGTGGAAATCCTGTAGTTTCATGATGTAATGTGTTCATGACATTCTCAAAATCCAATATAAATCTGCCCCAGGCTCTAAATTATGCCCCTTCCTGTCTTTTTCGCAACGCACCTTGGCCGACTGTGACATCGTCCCAAGACACGTTCCTGACCTATGAACCTTTTATATCTGGCGGCTTTTTCGGTTTCTGGAGTTCAAAGTCTTTGTTACTTGAACTCGTTGCAAAATAAACATTGAGTCGTCCGGCGGCTCTTTCTTTCTTTGTTCAGTCTCAACGTCTGGATTTTGCTTTGAAGTTTCTTCATCATTAGGTAGAATGCCACAATTAACTGCATCCCTATTATTTTCACTGATTTTCTCATACCCTCTTTCAGTAAAAGTATATTCATTTTCCTTTACACCTGAAAATTCATCTTCACTAGAGTCGTCACTACTCTCTTCCTCTACATCAGATTCACTTAAGTATGCTACTTTAGCACAATAGGGAGCGTTAGTACATTCATTTTCGTCTGTATTTGCGTATCTTTCATCATCTGAACTATCGTCGGAATCCGACCATTCCGGATCGCTTTCAGGTTCTAACATAAAAGCTTTTCGGAGACAGGCACTAAGTTCTTCCTCTGTATTGTCGTCAGGCTTGGATTTCAATTCAATCTCCTCTTTTGGCAAAACGGCCTCATCCTCAGCTTTATGCACATCCACTGTGACTTCATATTCGGTGTAATTCTCGTGGACTTTAATTACTTTCAGGTAATCATCTGCCCCTTCTCCACGGTGCCTCTCGGTAGCAGCTCGTACTATTGGCGGACTGGTAGCAGGAGTTATTTCTTCGTCAATGCTGAGGACTTCATCCTCCAAATCCTTCCTATCATTAACCTTCCTCCTATCGGCAGCACGCGTACTTTGCGCGGCGCTATTTATTCTCCCCTCTTCAAATTTGGGCCACGTCACTTTATGGACGTCCCTACTATCTCTCTTTCCACTAACTAATTTCTTCGCCTCATACTCCCTTTTAAAATCCTACCACTCACATTGCTTTAGGTCCTTGTACAGATCATCGATCTGCACACGCCAATCAGTTACTTCTGCTAATTCATCCTCGCCTTTTATCTCATTGCAAACACTGCTAACCGCACCTCTCTGTGTACTCACAGTCTCATTTATTGTTTCCTTTGCCACGGAATTATTACTCGTAAAATTTTCATTAGCTCTGACTGCTACGTTCGTACCTACTGCTGCCGTATTGCTAGCGGCTTCTTTCCGAACAGATGTTCAGCTAGGCTGGGCCGTTGCCCTCTGATGCTCCACTCGCCTGTTAACATGTAGCGCTCTGTGCGGCAGCGATGATTCATTCTGGCTCGCACCTGACGCTTGTTTCGCCACAACACGTCGCGGCGTTCCATGCTCGTCCCTAGCCTGTCTCATAACATTACAGTCGGTCCGGTATCTTTTCTTGAATCGGGGCCGGTATGTATTGTCCGCTTCCGTTTGGCCCACAACGTTCGCGGAAATTAGTTTCCCGCGTCGTTATTGTTTTGCGCGGTATACCCTCTACCGCGACCTGGATTATTTCCTCTGCCTCTTCCTCTCTGTATTACATTGACGCGAAATCCATCGCCGTCGTTTCGTTCGCCATTGTGTCGTTTACTACGGTTACCAAAATTTTGATAATTGGCACGACTTTCGCGCCAATGGTCTTCATCTTCGACCCTTTCTAGAAATGCTTGGAAGCTGCGATGATTGCTTCCTACATACCTCTTTGAATCTTCTGGAAGCTTTTTATATAACTCCCAGATAATTCCTGAATCTGATCTTCGACCTTTTAAATGCGTCAGTTTCCGGTACCAATGCTCACAGAAATCTTTCAAAGAATTTCTGCCCCTGTTATCATGCTGTTTGGCCATGATAAACTCGCGCCATAAATGGTCCTGCTTTTGGTCAGACCAATATTCTTCCGTAAATCTTTGCCTAAATTCTTCGAACGTCATTCGTTCGGTATTTAAATTTATCCCCCAGCGCTTAGCATCACCTGCTAAGGCGCTAATTACAACGTTTATCTTTTCCTGATCAGACAAGTGCTCAGGAAATACTCTCTCGCAATTTTTGATAAAATCTAACGGATGCCACCCGTTATGTTTCTTGGCTGGATCGAAGCGTTCCTCGCCTTCTAATAGCTTCGTAATTGGTGTGCCATTACAGACAACACCAGCCCTATCTTTCATTTTGCTTTCCAGATCGAAAATTTTGCCTTGAATTTTCGTAGTATTTTGTTCACAATTTTGAACACATCCGGTTACTTTTTTACTTAAATCCCTTTCAGTGTCTGAAACTACCTTTTTCAATTGCGATATCCCGTGTTGACATTCGTTTACGACCTCAGTTTTAAGACCGAAAACTTTTTCGTCTACCTTAGTTTCAACCAAAGGTTCTACTTTCTCTTGGATGTTGAAAATTTCAACATCAAATCTACTATTAATGTTACCAATTTCCTCCTGCATAGTATCCATATTGTTGTTAATGGTATCAATTTCAAATTTCAGAGTATTTACCACAGAACTTAAATTACCCACTTTTTGTTCTACCTGTTCTATTTGTTTACTAATTTTAATTCCCTGTCCTTCGACCTGTGCTTTAATTTGATCCACCTGTGTTTTGAGTTGCTCGTCAACGTGTGTTTTGAGCTGATTAACCTGATTACCGACTTGTTTTTGAAGTTGTTCACTTTGTGTTTTGAGTTGCTCGTCAACGTGTGTTTTGAGCTGATTAACCTGACTACCGACTTGTTTTTGAAGCTGATCATTCTGTGTTTTGATCTGCTCACTCTGTCCTGAAATTTGTTTGGTTAATTGTTCAAACAGATCGTTTATGCTTAAAATTTTCACACTGTTTTGTTCTACGGAATCGGTGTGTTCCGATCCTACTTCAAAACTTTCTTTCGGTTCTTTCTTTATCTGTGGAGAATCAAACATGTCAGTGGATTCATTCACATACCCACTATCATCTACAAAGTCACCTTCTACTTCCTGTTTTATTCCTTGCTGTGTCCGAGGCGATCTCAACCTTTCAATCTGTTCATTGACATGTTCGTGGTATTGTATGTACGCCAATTGTCTTTCGCTAACGCCATCTGTTATCTGGCCGCGTAAACTCCGGCTACTGCCAGCCGCATTCTCCATTTCGCTTGGCGCACCTACCCCGTCTACGTTTCTGTCCATACTAAATGCCAACTACACCACACTATTATACTTGGCTCACACTGCAGTTTCTTTTACTGAACTTTATTGCTGTTCGTGCCACTGAACATCCACTGTTCGGTATTTACATTAATTTGTAACTGACAACAGATGGATGTCCTGTCACGGTCGCCACTTGTAACACTCCCGCCCTACTCGGACGTAGGTTAGCTATATAAAGCCTGTACTGTAATAAGTTCACGGGCTTCACCTTATAAAGAAGGATTTTAGTACATTAGTTGACCGCATGTACCTAATGGAAGCAAGATCGGACTTATATTCAGTCAATAACTACAGTGATGCGTCAAGCAAATGTACAGTATATTTATTCTTTCGCATGGACAAGAAGTACACACCGTAGATGCTACCTATAACTAACAATTCGGTCGCCAGCCTACTTAGGCAATTAGTGAGTCTTTCCTTGTACAAGTGGGTGCATGTACAAGCATAGTAACACGTAGCAATGATGCGTTATATGGCAAAGTTTGGAACCCGAAAAATCCACTGAACTAAAGTTTTCTCTTTTTGATACTAATTTGGACGAGCTACATTTACACAACACCACACAGTAATGATTACTACAAACTGCATTTTGTATGTTGAGCAGACTGAAATCGGGCATAGATTGCCCTAGCGTCGACAATCTTAAAAGTACACACACAATATCACTATGAATAATGGAAAAACTCTAATACATTTAGGATTAATATAGAATTTAGCTTTACTGGTCAAATTTGATCAGTACACATCAAGGTTTGAACGAATGAACAAGAGCAAAGGGGGGGTGCCCTGAAACTGTTATAGTCGTTATACTGAAACTATCTAGTACTGAAGGCAAATTAACACACAAATTTATCAATCTCTGGATAACTACTCTTTTGTCTTACTTCTGAATAATTTAACTGTCATTACTTCTGTCTCAAATTAATTAAATAACATCGCTAACTCAATCCAACAAAAACTCTTTTGTTCTTTACCAATATTTGCAACAGCACAAAGAACTATAGATTCCTTTATGGCATAGATTAATCTGCTGATAATTTTCATTAACACAAATATTAAACTTTCAGTTTAGGATACTCGGATTGCACAATACGAGGTAAGGATCCTGTCTAGGTCAGTGATCAGGATAAGTAATGGCTAAGGCAATTCTGGTAAAAGTCACGTTATTATTGAACCATTAGAAACAGTTTCGACACTGGTCCACACAGATACACTTCTAAAGATGAAATAAATGTTTGACCTGTGCAAGTCGGTGCGGCGGTTGGCGGGCAGCGTGATAGCGGGCAGCACGGCACACATTCAAGCACGGCTAAGGCTCACACAACATCGGCACTTTCCATCTTCTTAGCGTCGTAATCTTTCCAATTTTGTGCCTCAGAATATAGCCATGCCAAGTAGTCGTCGGAATCGGTTCATCCGAGGCTCAATGGAATCCACTTTTCCTGGGCAGCCTCCTCGGTACAGTACGTGTACTTCCGACTGTTGCTCGCCTCCGACTGTGTTATTGAGCCCGTTGTGCCGAACCGCGCCCAGTGTGCGTTTTCCCGCCTCGCCTGCCTCCACCTTTTCCCGCTCCCCTACAGGTAGGGTATTCACCACAGGTTTTCTACTACACATATCCTAATGCATTACCTACGTATGGACCAAGTGTATAAATTACAATTTTCACATCTTACAATAGTTTTAACATTAAATACACTTTCCTTTGATTACCACATTATTTGAAATCTAACATAAATAATATTCGTTTCAAAAGTTTTTCACAGTTTCTTTAACATGACACGAAAAGAATCGAAAAAGAAATTCAACACATTGCTATTATTAATTTATCTAAATTCATAAAGAAAAAAATTCTTCTACGTATAATTCTCGTTACAAACTGTATATACTGTGTTTTGTCAATCTTTAATGGGATCCCATTTGCAGAGAACCACTTAATGATTTTCTGAAAAACATCGTTTACAATTTCACCAGTTAATTCTTGTCCGTTGGGTGTGATAGCTGTACTTGTATCATCGGCAAAAAATACCAGCTTTGCATCTTCGTGAATATAGAATGGCAAGTCATTAATATATATTAAGAACAGCAGAGGATCCAAGAGCGAACCTTGCGGCACCCCATTCTTGATTGTTCCCCAGTCTGAGAAATCACCAGTTTTTTACATATTATGTAAATTGCTTATTTCAACTTTCTGCACTCTTCCGGTTAGGTATGATTTAAACCATTTGAGCGCTGTCCCATTCATTCCACAGTACTTGAGCTTATCTAGAAGTAAGCATTTGAGAGATCACAAAAAATCCCAAAGGGTGACTTCCGGTTATTCAGAGCATTTAATATTTCATTAGTGAAAGTATATATAGCATTTTCCGTTGAAAAACCTTTCTGGAAACCAAACTGACATTTTGTTAAAACTTTATTTTTTAAAAGGTGTGAAGTTACTGTACAATACACTACTATTTCAAGAATTTTGGACAAGGCAGTCAGAAGAGAGATTGGGCGGTAGTTGTTGACATCGGATGTATCCCCTTTTCTATGCAGTGGTTTAACAATGGCATACTTCGGTCCATCTGGGAAAATACCCTGCTTCAGAGGGCTAAAAATCCCACTTATCTCTCGGGAACAAGCTTTTATGATCCTGCTGGAAATGCCATCAATTCCATGTGAGCTTTTATTCTTGAGAGAGTTTATTATCTTCCTAGTTTCAGAAGGAGAGGTGGGTGGCATTTCAGTTGTATTAAATGGTGTGGGTAAAGCCTCTTCCATTAACTGCCTTGCTTCTTCTAATGAACATTTAGATCCTATTTTCTCTACAACATTTAAAAAATGATTATTCAAAACGTTTTCGACTTCCGTCTTGTTGTTTATCAAGTTTCCATTCGCTTTGATGGTGATGCCGTCATCCTGTACTCTTGGTTGCCCTGTGTCTCTTGTAATAATATTCCAAATTGTTTTGATTTTGTTACCAGAGGTATTAATCTTAGACATGATGCACATGCTTCTGGACTTTTTAATAACCTTTCTTAATGTAGCACAGTAGTTTTTATAATATTTGGCTGTTTCTAGGTCATTACTCTTTCTTGTTGTTAGATACAGTTCTCTTTTGTGGTTACAAGATATTTTTATTCCTTTAGTAATTCAAGGTTTTTTGCATGGTTTGTTATAATTAGATTTAACTACTTTCTTGGGGAAACAGTTTTCGAATTCCCTTACAAGTGAAATAAGTTATATTTTAAATTAGCATCAGGTTCCTTGTACACCTCATCCAAGTCTAACTGCTGAAGATTTTCTCTGAAATTTCAAATTGTTGAGTCGTTAATTGAACGTAAAACTTTGGAGGGTAATTTTGAATTAGTGAACATGTTCTAGCATTCTGAAATACTACAAATGTGATTAAGAGAATGGTCTCAAACGCTTAGATCCGGTAAAACGGATATTTTGCTTTAACATTTAAGGGGACGAAATTGATGGGATACCACCTAACACCGTTCTGAACCTTCTTTTTCCCAGCGTAGTGTAGCAACTCGACGTGGTATGGACTCAACATCTCGTTGGAGGTCGGCTGCAGAAATACTGAGACATTGTTACCTCTATAGCCGCCCAAAATTGTGAAAGTGTTGCCGGTGTAGAAGTCTGTGCAACAACTGATCTCTCGACAATGTCCCGTAAATTTTCGATGGGAGGGACTTGGGTGGTCAAATCTTTCGCTCGAATTGTCCAGAGTGTTCTTCGAATAAATCACGAACTATTGCGACTCACTGAGATGGCGCGCTTTCATTCCATCGTTGTTGGTTACAAATGGTCACCAAGTACCCGCACATAACCATTTCCAGTCAATGAGCGGTTCAGTTGGACCGGACCCAGTTAATACCATGTAAACACAACTAACATCTTTATGACGACACCACCATCGTGCATAGTGACTTGTTGCGTACTTGGGTACATGGCTTCGTGGGGTCGGCGCCATACTCGAACCCTACCATCAGCTCTTACCAACTGAAATCGGGACTCATCCGATCAGGTCACGGTGTTCCTGCCGTCCAGATCCAACCCAGAAGAGGTTCTGTAGCCAATGTTGTGCTGTTAGCAAAGGAAAAGGCGTCGGTCGTGTGCAACCATAGCCTGTTAACGCCATCTTTCGCCGTATTAACGGATACGTTCGTCGCCCATCCCGCACTGATTTCTGCGGTTATTGGACGCAGTATTGCTTGTCTATTGGCACTGACGAATCGATGCAAACACGGCTAATCTCGAGCGTTAAATGAGGGCCGTCAGCCACTGTGTTGTACTTGGTGAGAGGTAATTCCAGAAATTTGGTATATTCGGCACACTCTTGACACTTAGGATCTCGGAATATATGAATTCGCATCACGGGGTAGCCTCGCAGTCTGAGGTGTCTTGTCACGGTCCGCGCGGCTCCCCCTAGCAGAGGTTCGAGTCCACACTCAGCCATGGGTGGGTGTGCTGTCCATACCGTAAGTTAGAGTTAGATTAAACAGTGTGTAAGCTTAGGGATCGATGAACTGAGTAGTTGGGTCCCGTAAGACCTTAACACAAAAATACAGAATTCCCTAACGATTTTCGACATGGAATTCCCAACCAACATTCTTAATTCAGTCTGTTAATTCACATCGTGCGGCCACAATCACTTCGGAAACCTTTTCACATTAATCACCTGAGCAGAAATGATACCTCCGCCAATACACTCTACACAATAGACTCTACACAATGTTGAGTGGTACTAAAGATAGGTAAATAAATTAGTGAAATCAATGTGAAGTAGAAATTAGAAAGTAAATGGCAAACTTACTTTAGTTTAACACTGGCAAACAGCTGGCAGAGCAGCAGAGGCCATGACCGTGAAGTCAGCACGTTCAGGAGAAGCCATCGCCCTCCCCACATAAGCGGAAGCCGTCGATTCAGCCGTCAGGGCATCGTTCGACCGGTTCACGTGTTTCTCAGTTGTCACATGTGATCAAAGGCCCTCGCCTACATTCCAAGAGCCAATGACCGACGTTAAGAAGATTCTTCGAGGAGCTTTTCAACGTGACAGAAGAGGCAATGACCGTGAAGTCGTTCACCTCCAGTGAACTGAAGTGAATAAATACGCGAGACGCAGTGGGCACGACGAGAGTAGTTTTTAGTTCAGTTCCAGTACAGTTCAGTCGGTGCTGAAGACCGTCATGCAGGAAGAGACTACATCGTACATAGAAGCACCAAGTCCGCCACTGTAATGGAATAGCAAGCAGCAGCCTCGCCGCCAGAAGACAGAAGTTAGAAGGTATTTGAAGACTGATTTTTACGCACCCGGGTGACTAGTGAGGACGGGAAGGAGATGGCCTCACATCAGCAGTCACCTGTGAGCTGGTGATGAAGTACTGACAGCCGAAGACTGGCAAGCTGGAGTCCGTTGTTCGAGTCCGGGACACTGGTCTTCCCCCGCCACGCCACTCCGCTGGCCGACTCACAACACACGCGGCCGCTTAGAGTAGAGAAACACTGGGACGCCACATCCAAGGTATCACCACCCGATTCACGACTTCGTTCTCAATAATTAAACGGGCCACCTCGCGTGTTGCACCTCCAATCAACTGGGCGAGACGGCGACACGAGATACACACCGCCAGGCGTAATCAGACGCAGCCGCTGACGCAGCATGAAGGCTTCGCGAACGACACATGTGCCACTCTCCCAGCCAGAACAATCCAGTAAGGAAACCATTGTACATGTCTTTCAATAAAAGTTATCTTATGCAAAATGCTGTTTCATTCTACCTCATATGCGAGCCAAGGAAGAACCCACACTGCCCACATGTTGTTAAGAGTGAAAAATAATTTATTTAGTGTTTTTCAACCTGACATAATGCTTTAGAATCAAATGCGCTTTTCAGTAAAGCTCATCCTGACAACTGACTAGCATCAAAAGAGAGAACCCAGTTACAACAAATACTTTCAGAAAAGTCTTCGTAACACTTACATTTACATTCGATGTTAACAAATTTCACTTAATTAGAAACGCTTTTTTTCCATAACCATTCCACATTTTATGTCCTCTCTACTTCGGCCATCACCAGATATTTTTCTGCCCAAATAACAAAACTCAGCCACTTGGGATTAGCCGAGCGGTCTAAGGCGCTGCAGTCATACACTGTGCGGCTGGTCCCGGTGGAGGTCCGAGTCCTCCCTCGGGCATGGTTGTGTGTGTTTGTCCTTAGGATAATTTAGGTTAAGTAGTGTGTACGCTTAGGGACTGATGACCTTAGTAGTTAAGTCCCATAAGATTTCCCACATATTTGAACATTTTGAACCAAACCCATTTACTACTTTAAGTAACCCGTTTCCTAAACTAATTCCTTCTGCGTCACCTAATTTAATTCGACTACATTCCATTATCCTTGTATCGTTTTTGTTGGTGTCCGTCTTATATCCTTCTTTCAACACACTGTCCACTGCGTTCAACAGCTGGTCCTAGTCTTTTGCTGTCTCTGACATAGTTACAATGCCATCGGAAAATCTCAAAGTTTCACTTCCCTGGACTTTAATTCCCATTCCAAATTTTTCTTTTGTTTGCTTAATTTCTTGCTCAGCGCGTAAATTGAATTACATCGGGGAAAGGCTACAACACTGCCTCACTCCCTTCTCAACCACGACTTCCCTTTCACGCCCTTCGACTCTTCTTAATCCCACCTCGTTTCTGTACAAGTTCTAAACAGATTTTCTCTCCTTATGTTTTATTGTCGCTATCTTCGGTATTTCAAAGACAGTATGCCAGTCGGTCTTGTCAAGAACTTTTTCTAAGTCTACAAATACTGTAAACGGCGGTTTGTCTTTCCTTAACCTATCTTCTAAGAGATGTCGTGAGTACTGCCTCGCATGTTTCTACAGTTCTGCGGAATCCAAATGTCCTGCATTGTTCTGGAATCCAAACTGGTTTTCCCCGAAGTCGGCTCCCATCAGTTTTTCCATTCTTCTATAAAGAATTATTGTTAGCATTTTGTAACCGTGACTTTTGAAACTGATATTCGGTAAGATTCACATCTTAAGCACCTGCTTCCTTTGAAGTTATAATTACTGTATTCTTCTTGAGGTCGGAGGATATTTCGCCTGTCTCATACATACAGAGGCATATCGACCGCTATTGTTCCCTCGCATGACACGCGAATGGAAAAGGACACAAAGTACCCTCCACTTGGTGTGTGGTGGCTGTGTGTTCACCTTGACTTTATCCACCTAGCGGCATGATCGTGTCCCATCTAGTCTCACGTTTATTGTTCCCTGGCATTCCCCATTCAAATATGCTCTCCGCTGCCTCAGTTAATTACATTGTAGAATTAGTATGTCTGGGGATTAATAAATAATAATTTTCACTGTCTGTTCCACAAGTACGGTTTTTACGGTCGCTGTTGCCTCTTAAGACGATGCCTGAACTCGCTAAATTTTCAGTGGTTCTAAGACTTATTTTGCGACAAATCGTGCGTTTCCTCCAGTCATCCCCTTCCACGAAGCGGATGCGAATATGGTCTGCTCACCCGAGCGCCCCTTTCGCACAGATCCTAGGTACGGTCTTCAACCTAACACACAGCTACTCAGTCACCCATCTACACCTATTTCGCATACATAGCTTGTTCCTTCTGTCTAGTGTACACTGAATGAACAAGGAGATGGGCTGTAATGCTACAATAAACCACTCTCAGATTCTTGTAGGTTTTTCCCAGAGTAAACGGCTTTCGAATATCAGAGAGGCCATTATGGTCACACAGGTTGCAATTCAAGACACTTGCGTGTAGCTTGTCTCCGGCTCAAATGTCACTGGCCAGGGGAAATCAATGACTCGATCGTAAAGGTCAAAAGGCCGTGCCTTCGCTACACAGTTTTGTTCGGTAGACGCGACACTTCGAGATGTAGCCTTCTAATTAGGGGCTGCTACCGACAGCCTTGACGTTAACTTACATTCGCCAATGGAAAATCCGTTCGAGCGGTAAAGTTAGCTCTAGCTGTAAAGTCTGCTCTACTAACAACTATCAAACTGGAGATTACGCAGTGCGACAGGTATGTGGTTCATCCCTTTGGAAAAGATTATTTTGTAATTCACACGATACTTTGGAATCAACACTGCTATCAAGGTAACACCGTTGAGATTTTTAGTACGGCACTTCTACGACAATATATCTTTACTGACTGCATTTTGGTACCTGTCTAATAACTATCAGTCTTTCAGGTGAGAAGTAAGCCTGGTAAGGATAGTCAACGTGTGGACATTTATAAGGGACTCTAAATCGCAAGATCCAGTTTTTCATTGTCGAAAAGGACTTTATTGCTTATACGGGATACAGTTAGACGCAGCCCGGTTGTTTGCACCGTCTCTAGCTATTGTCGGGGCAGAGAGCTAGTCGAGTTATAAATGAAACTTGGTCATTTCGGAGCTAAATCCACAAATGAATTAGGAGGGAAAGGCGTCCTAGCTGGTTGGATGCCGGTGCCAGAGAGAGCCTGGTATCTTGGTCGACGCTCTTCATGGGCGGCCAAGGGTTGTCACGGAATTTCGCTTCCACTTGTTCTACAGGCTACACACATCGAGTGTATAGGCGCAGATCTGTCGCCAGCAGTTCACCAAACAAAAAACAGTTTCTTCTAAGTCGACCTTCTAACCTACCACCTAGACCACAAGGAACTATAATTGAACAGTACAAGAATTAGCAAATAATTCGATGTTTTGACTACACTAGTTGGGCTACTAGTACATAATCTTTAAAACAAATATCTAACGTTTCAACAGTAAGAGCATTAGTCATTTGGGTAGGAATTAGTGAGTGTGGCAAACTATGCTTGACGAAATACAATAAGGGATTTCTCATGACATGGTACTTTAGTACGAAGTGACGATACCTACATCTACAATCTACATTTATACTCCGCAAGCCACCCAACGGTGTGTGGCGGACGGCACTTTACGTGCCACTGTCATTACCTCCCTTTTCTGTTCCAGTCGCGTATGGTTCGCGGGAAGAACGACTGTCTGAAAGCCTCCGTGCTCGCTCGAATCTCTCTAATTTTACATTCGGGATCTCTTCGGGAGGTATAAGTAGGGGGAAGCAATATATTCGATACCTCATCCAGAAACGCACCCCCTCGAAACCTGGACAGCAAACTACACCGCGATGCAGAGCGCCTCTCTTGCAGAGTCTGTCACTTTAGTTTGCTAAACATCACCGTAACGCTATCACGCTTACCAAATAACCCTGTGACGAAACGTGCCGCTCTTCTTTGGATCTTCTTTATCTCCTCTGTCAAACCGATCTGGTACGGATCCCACACTGATGAGCAATAGTCAAGTATAGGTCGAACGAGTGTTTTGTAAGCCACCGCCTTTGTTGATGGACTACATTTTCTAAGGACTCTCCCAATGAATCTCAACCTGGTACCCGCCTTACCAACAATTAATTTTATATGATCATTCCACTTCAAATCGTTCCGCACGCATACTCCCATATATTTTACAGAAGTAACTGCTACCAGTGTTTGTTCCGCTATCATGTAATCATACAATAAAGGATCCTTCTTTCTATGTATTCGCAATACACTACATTTGTCTATGTTAAGGGTCAGTTGCCACTCCCTGCACCAAGTGCCTATCCGCTGCAGATCTTCCTGCATTTCGCTACAATTTTCTAATGCTGCAACTTCTCTGTGTACTACAGCATCAACCACGAAAAGCCGCATGGAAGTTCCGACACTATCTACTAGGTCATTTATATATATTGTGAAAAGCAATGGTCCCATAACACTCCCTTGTGGCACCCCAGAGGTTACTTTAACGTCTGTAGACGTCTCTCCATTGATAACAACATGCTGTGTTCTGTTTGCTAAAAGCTCTTCAATCCAGCCACACAGCTAGTCTGATAGTCCGTAGGCTCTTACTTTCTTTATCAGGCGACAGTACGGAACTGTATAGAACGCCTTCCGCAAGTCAAGAAAATAGCATCTACCTGGGAGCCTGTATGTAATATTTTCTGGGTCTCATGAACAAATAAAGCGAGTTGGGTCTCACACGATCGCTGTTTCCGGAATCCATGTTGATTCCTACAGAGTAGATTCTGGGTTTCCAAAAACGACATGATACGCGAGCAAAAAACATGTTCTAAACTTCTACAATAGATCGACGTCAGAGATATAGGTCAATTGTTTTGCGCATCTGCTCGACGACACTTCTTGAAGAATGGGACTACCTGTGCTCTTTTCCAATCATTTGGAACCTTCCGCTCCTCTAGAGACTTGCGGTATACGGCTGTTAGAAGGGGGGAAAGTTCTTTCGCGTACTCTGTGTAGAATCGAATTGGTATCCCGTCAGGTCCAGTGAACTTTCCTCTGTTGAGTGATTCCAGTTGCTTTTCTATTCCTTGGACACTTATTTCGATGTCCGCCATTTCTTCGTTTGTGCGAGGATATAGAAAACGAACTGCAGTGCGGTCTTCCTCTGTGAAACAGCTTTGGAAAAAGATGTTTAATATTTCAGCTTTACGCGTGTCATCGTCTGTTTCAATGCCATCATCATCCCGGAGTGTCTGGATATGCTGTTTCGAGCCACTTACTGATTTAACGTAAGACCAGAACTTCCTAGGATTTTCTGTCAAGTCGGTACATAGAATTTTACTTTCTAATTCATTGAACGCTTCACGCATAGCCGTCCTTACGCTAACTTTGACATCGTTTAGCTTCTGTTTGTCTGAGAGGTTTTGGCTGCGTTTACACTTGGAGTGTAGCTCTCTTTGCTTTCGCGGTAGTTTCCTAATTTTGTTGTTAAACCACGGTGGGTTTTTCCCGTCCCTCACAGTTTTACTCGGCACGTACCTGTCTAAAACGCATTTTGCGATTGCCTTGAACTTTTTCCATAAACACTCAACATTGTGAGTGTCGGAACAGAAATTTTCGTTTTGATGTGTTAGGTAGTCTGAAATCCGCCTTCTATTACTCTTGCTAAACAGATAAATCTTCCTCCCTTTTTTTATATTCCTATTAACTTCCATATTCAGGGATGCTGCAACGGCCTTATGATCACTGATTCCCTGTTCTGTCGAAAAGTTCGGGTCTGTTTGTTATCAGTAGGTCCAAGATGTTATCTCCACGAGTCGGTTCTCTGTTTAATTGTTCGAGGTAATTTTCGGATAGAGCACTCAGTATAATGTCACTCGATGCTCTGTCCCTACCACCCGTCCTAAACATCTGAGTGTCCCACTCTATATCTCGTAAATTGAAATCTCCCCTAAGACTATAACATGCTGAGAAAATTTATGTGAAATGTATTCCAAATTTTCTTTCAGTTGTTCTGCCACTAATGCTGCTGAGTCGGGAGGTCGGTAAAAGGAGCCAATTATTAACATAGCTCGGTTGTTGAGTGTAACCTCCACCCATAATACTTCACAGGAACTATCCACTCCTACTTCACTACAGGATAAACTACTACTAACAGCGACAAACACGCCACCACCGGTTGCATGCAATCTATCCTTTCTAAACACCGCCTGTGCCTTTGTAAAAATTTCGGCAGAATTTATCTCTGGCTTCAGCCAGCTTTCTGTACCTATAACGATTTCAGCTTCGGTGCTTTCTATCAGCGCTTGAAGTTCCGGTACTTTACCAGTGCAGCTTGGACAGTTTACAATTACAATACCGATTGCTGCTTGGCTCCCGCATGTACTGACTTTGCCCCGCACCCTTTGAGGCTACTGCCTTTTCTGTACTCGCCCGAGGCCATCTAACCTAAAAAACCGCCCAGTCCATGCCACACAACCCCTGCTACCCGTATAGCCGCTTGCTGCGTGTAGTGGACTCCTGACCTATCCAGCGGAACCCGAAACCCCACCATCCTATGGCGCAAGTCGAGGAATCTGCAGCCCACACGGTCGCAGAACCGTCTCAGCCTCTGATTCAGACCCTCCACTCGGCTCTGTACCAAAGGTGCGCAGTCAGTCCTGTCGACGATGCTGCAGATGGTGACCTCTGCTTTCATCCCGCTAGCGAGACTGACAGTCTTCACCAAATCAGATAGCCGACGGAAGTCAGAGAGGATTTCCTCCGATCCATAGCAACACACATCATTGGTGCCGACATGAGAGACCACCTGCAGATGGGTGCACCCTGTACCCTTCATGGCATCCAGGTGGACCCTTTCCACATCTGGAATGACTCCCCGCGGTATGCACACGGAGTGCACATTGGTTTTCTTCCCCTCTCTTGCTGCCATATCCCTAAGGGGCCCCATTATGTGCCTGACGTTGGAGCTCCCAACTACCAGTAAGCCCATCCTCTGCGACCGCCCGGATCTTGCAGACTGAGAGGCAACCTCTGGAACAGGATAAGCAGCCGTGTCCGGCCGAAGATCAGTATCAGCCTGAGACAGAGCCTGAAACCGGTTCGTCAGACAAACTGGAGAGGCCTTCTGTTCAGCACTCTGAAATGTCTTTCGCCCCCTGCCACACCTCGAGACGACCTCCCACTCTACCACAGGTGAGGGATCAGCCTCAATGTGGGCAGTATCCCGGGCAGCCACAGTCGTAGTCCGATCGGGGGATGCGTGGGACGAGCTGGCCGTCCCCGACAAACCCCCATTCGGACCCCCACAGTGATGCCCATTGGCAACAGCCTCAAGCTGTGTGACCGAAGCCAACACTGCCTGAAGCTGGGAGCGAAGGGATGCCAACTCAGACTGCATCCGAACACAGCAGTTGCAGTCCCTATCCATGCTAAAACTGTTGCACAAAGAACGTCTGAACTAATCTACAGAGAGCACAAACAATTCGACACTAAATTTAAACGGTTATTAAAATACAAGATTGCCTAGTGAATGCAGTAATGCTGCTAATTGCGCACTGCTGACACACTGCTCGGCGGCGGAAGGAGACTACGCGATATTACACTACTCAGGTACTAAAACGCGATTCCATAATTCTCAAATACTATAATACGCCCGAAATTTATGAATTAAACAATGCAAATACCAAAAACACGCAAAGAAATTAAGAATTAATGTAACAAATAAGTGAGCTAAGCGTATTCTGCTGCAGCTGCTTATCCAACGGCAGTAGGGAGCACACTGGCTGTGACCAACCGACACTGGCCGTTCAAAACAAAAACAAAAGACAGACGACTACGCGAATTTACACTATTCAGGTACTAAAACGCGATGCTACAACTCTCAAATACTATAATACGCCCGAAATTTATGAATTAAACAATGCAAATACCAAAAACACGCAAAGAAATTAAGAATTAAACTATGTAACAAATAAGTGAGCTAAGAGTATATGACTTGCTGCTGCAGCTGCTTATCCAGCGGCGGCTGGGAGCACACTCGGTTAAATCGGGGCTGAGCAAGCAAACTATACTGTGAACGATCTTTGCGGACAATACCGAAGACAGTCTATCCCGTTAGTTGCAGGGGAATGCTCAAAACATTTATGGCGTGGATAAGGATAATATTGAACTTAAGCTTCTCTCGTGAATTGCTGAGAAATGGTTGGTGATAGCTCAGAAGGCCCTCAAAACATTTTTTTTTTATTATTACACGGTTCTAGGTAGAAACTCATGTTACTGCTGTCGTGTTTTCTACTTATGTGTTTACTTTAGATGAATGTTCTGTTTCCGATTTATTGAAGAAGTATATGCTTTATAGTTGCAGTTCATTTATTTTGCCTACTGGCTACACGATATTGTACATAACACCATCCTCAGGCTATTCCATGGTACGCTGTTGTCACCCTCGCTTCCCAACAAGGTGTGTCAAAAGAGTATTTGACACACTTGCTTGAGAAGCGAGGATGACGACTGCGTGACAGGATATAGGCTGAGAGTGGTAGTCAGTAGGGAAAATGAGTAGTGCAGTTAGAAAATTCTGGATTGTTAGGCTATATCATATTTCTAGCAAACGATCGACGTTTCGACCCCTCACCTGGGATTTTCTTCAGGATCTTGTGGCGTCCACAGCTGATTGAACACTGTCAGAGGCCAGTTCTCTTATAAAGGGGAGTTTCCCCGCGCTTGTGCTGAAGAAGTGGGATTAATGGGTAAAATTCATTTGGCTACCATTTGTGGGCCAAGGTTATTGGTTAGAAAGCAAATTTTCACGCACTTGTGCTGGAGAAGAGTTATTGTTTCAGATTCCTAGTGCAATTATTGTTTGGCCATCGTCATAGACTAAAAGCGAAACGGGCAGAGTGGGAGAGGGGGAATGTTTATTCAAAATATTATCGCCCGCAGAGGTGTCTTCAAAGGCGTTGTCTGCACTGCTCGCACGATGCAGCTGCGTATGCACTAACTTCCAATGACGAAGTCCCACCAAGCGTAGCAGTAGTGGGATAAAGAGAGTTATTGTGCACTTACGGTATCAAACTGATATCAAATTAATTATGCAAATTAATTTATCGATCAATTAATTGCCCCCAAACCCTGGTGACATCATGAGCTTTCCCCAGCTAACATGTGGGTTGCCCTGAGGGACTCCGTTCTAGTTTGAGAGAAATTTAATTTCTCTAATATTTAGAATAAAACATTTCAAACCAGAACCCTGATACATAAAATTAATTTGAGAAAATGGCTCTGTTATGTACTGATCAGGAGAGGATTTAACTTCGTTGACGGCAATTATTTCTGAGGTGCTGTTGAGACAGTAGTATAAACATTGGTGTCTATTACCAGTAATTGTAATGACTGAGAATAAGGTGAGCAGGAGCGGGGTACGACAGCCTCTAACCGTATCGGCTGGCAGACATGATAATTGTCGGTAATCATCAATAATATAGTACAAAACGGGAACATCACAAATGTATGAGACACAAGCATTCAGTTCCAGCTGGCGCGAGTTCTCATACGAAACCCCTTGAAGAAGAGGATCACTCTAGTGAAGAACGCAGCATTAGTGATTCTATGAGTATTTTTTTTTCAAATCGAGAGTACAGATATTTTAAAATATTTTGTAGTGAATGAAGTAATGCTGACAGCGTCTTAAAAATTACAGTTGAGTGTTCAGTGCCGTGTTCACTGATACTCGGTCCGAAAAGGCCTCGGGAGGCCCAGCGGGACCGTCCGACCGCCATGTCAGCCTCAGATGATAGGCGTCACTAGAGGCAGGTATGGAGGATCACATAGTCAGCACACTGCTCTCCCAGTCGTTGTCAGTTTTCGTGAGTAGAGCCGCCACTTCTCAACACAGCAGCTCTTCAATTGGCCTCACAAGGAATAAGCGCACCTTGCTCGTCGACGTTTATCGACGGACCCGGACAGTCACCCATCCAAGTGCTAGCCAAGCCCGACACCGCTTAACTTCAGTGGTTTGACGGAAACCGGTGTTACCACTGCGGCAAGGTAGTGATGGTCCTTAAAAACCCCCAAGCTCTTTGCACAAGAGTAAATGTTGTTTCTGTGCCTTTTATAATTAAGAGCGGAAGAGATTCTTTGAACTGATTTTACTAATTATCCGTCACCTCTTGATCGCGAAAATACGCCTTGTAGCAAATACTTGCAGCCATGAACGATTTTCCGGCTGGAGGCATGGAGAGAGGTGGAAGTTCTCAAGCCTCGATCCCGACTATGACTCACGCGTCATCATCAGTCTTAGGGTAGGCTGGAGGGCTGCGGCCACAGCTGAGGACGTCTGGAGGAAGGCGCGCCCCCTTAACGCCTGGAGAGCGGCTCCAGACGGCCGGCCATCAATCTCCAGCACCGACTGGACTGCGGACAGGGCGGGGCGAGCCTCCAGGATGCTGCTCGTTAATCTGGGCGCCGGGCGTCCGCCCACGGCTTCCGGGTCGCATTCTTCCGCCGGCCCCCAGCGACTGTTCCTTGCCAAACAACCGACTTTTATTGCCTCTTGAAGACGCTCTCCCTCCTGGCATCCAACAGCCGTTCGCAGGCCAGTTGTATCCTTTCGTATTAGCGTCAATCTGGTTGCCTGTTCTCAGCCGTGTAGCTCCCCCCACTTTCACAGTGAGAATCCGCTCTCAAGCGAGAGTTTACAAATTAGCTGCTGATTCCTGTTTCCCTGCACATGAGCTATTCCTGCACTCAATAAAAACAGTCGATCCAGACATCCATCTCTGCAAGGTGCAAAATTTTTGGTGGAGCAACAACGGACCGCCGGACAGAAATATGACATAACAACGCTAGGCCAGGACAGCTTAAGATGCCCTGCGTCTCCTGCAGAGCACCAGGTTTTGAAGAGCACGCGCAAGACCTGCTCCATGCTCAACAGGATTTTGACCAACAATGGAGAAGTCTTGAGTCATTGTTCAAATGGAGATTAACATCATTCCCCAGCTGCGATTGCCATGCAGAACGACAAACTTGTCAGCATACCGTACATGTGTGCTCAAAGGAATCCTTTCCTGGTAATCTGGAGAAGTTCCCGACGGCAACAAAGACATCTAAATCAAATGGCTCCAAGCACTATGGCACTTAACATCTGAGGTGGCCACATCCAGAGACTGCAAAATTTAGTCGACTGAAGACGACATCGCAGCGAGAAACTGTTATTCGAGGCCCTGTCATTAATATGACAGGTAGAGATATGGACGATGCTACGATGATGGTTTTGAGTAAGGCGCTGAATTTTGCACCCATGCCACAGGTTCTGCCATTACCATCGTTTATCAGCGCCACTCAAGAAGTGGTTCGACCACTTTCCTCGGATTCAGCAGAGGAAATAGTACGTTAAACATGCCGTGGAATTATGAAAGCTCGCCCTCAAGGGAGCAATTTATCTGTGGCAGAGAGGGGCGCACTACGTAAGCTTCAAATGGTTCAAATGGCTCTGAGCACTATGGGACTTAACATCTGAGGTTATCAGTGCCCTAGACTTGGAACTACTTAAATCTAACTAAGCTAAGGTCATCACACACATCCATGCCCGAGGCAGGATTTTAACCTGAGACCGTAGCAGCAGCGCAGTTCCGGACTGAAGCGCCTAGAACGCTCGGCCAAAGCGGCCGGCCAAAGACATCTACTGAATATTTTCAGCATTTGGGTGTAGGTCTGTGACCTTGTGAGCTTTGTAAATACTGTAAAATTATTTATCTTAAACTCATTTTTTTCCATGTGTTAAATATGTATATATGAACAGTTAGGGAAAAAATTGTATTTCGTGATGTTATACTAGACATATGCTAAATACACTCATGCTCATAAATTAAGGATATTGCTGATACATGGGGAAACAACGATCTCGTGTGCGGTTTTCGGTTTTAAATCACCTCAGGGAATGCCCATATTTTTTTTTTTTTTTTTTTTTTTTTTTTTTTTTTTTTTTTTTTTTTTTTTTACGGTTCATTTGACCTGCAGTCGTTGCTCGGTGGCGTTGGCAGCAGTCCACATACGCAGAGGTGTGTTGGTGCATGTCATAGTACGGTGCAGCGAGAAAGTGTGCAGACGTTTTCAGACGTGCTAATGGTGATTGTGTGTTGAAAATGGCTCAAAGAACACATATTGATGACATTATGAGAGGTAGAATACTAGAGTGACTGGAGGCTGGTGAAACACAGCAGGTCGTAGCATAGGCCCTCCGTGTGCCACAAAGTGTGGTATCAAGATTATGGCAACGATTCCAGCAGACAGGAAACGTGTTCAGGCGCTACAGTGCGGGACCCACAGTGTACAACACCACAAGAAGACCGATATCTCACCATCAGTGCCCGCAGATGGATCACGGAATACTGCAGGTAGCCTTGCGCGGGACCTTACCGTAGCCACTGGAACAGTTGTCTCCAGACACACAGTTTACAGACGACTGAACGGACTTGGTTTATTCACCCGGAGATCTGCAAGGTGGATTCCACTAACCCCTGCTCACAGGCGAGAACGTAAAGCCTGGTGCCAAGAACCCAGTACGTGGTCATTGGAACAGTGGTCCCAGGTTATGTTCACGGACGAGTCCAGGTATAGTCTGAATGTGAGTGATTCTCGCCATGTTTCCATCTGGCGTGAACCAGGAAGCAAATGCCAACCCCTCGATGTCCTTGAAAGGGACTTGTATGGAGGTCGTGGTTTTATGGTGTAGGCTAGGATTATGACTGGTGCACGTACACCCCTGCATGTTTTTGACAGAGGAACTGTAACAGGTCAGGTATATCGGGACGTCATTTTTCACCAGTATGTTCGCATTTTCAGTGGTGCGGTGGGTCCCACATTCCTCCTGATGGATGAAAACGCACAGCCCAACCGAGCTGCCATCGTCGAGGAGTACCTTGAAACAGAAGATATCACGCGAATGGAGTGGCCTGCGTGGTCTCCATACCTAAACCCCCTTGAGCACGTCTGGGATGCTCTCGGTCGACGTATCTCTGCACGTCTTCAAACCCCTGCGACACTTCAGGATCTTCGACAGGCACTGGTGCAAGAATGTGAAACTGTCTATACCCAAGCAGCTGCTAGACCACTTGATCCAGAGTATGCCAGCCCGTTGTGCGGCCTTTGTAGGTGTGCATGGTGATCATATCTCATATTGATGCCGGAGTACACGCTCAGGCAACAGTGGCGTTTTGTAGCACATTTGTTTGGGGACGGTTTTCTCAACTTATCACCAATACCGTGGACTTACAGATCTGTGTCGTGTGTGTACCCTATGTGCCTATGCTATTAACACCAGTTTTGTGTAGTGCAACTATGTGTGGCACCACAATCTGAAATTATCCTTAATTTATGAGCATGAGTGTAATTTTCGTTACACAGAATGCTTCCTTAAGAACATGCAAAAATGTAACAGGACATAGAGAATGCTCCACTATACAATTTGAGGTAGGGAATCTGGAGTCGGAGAAGCCAGCTTAAGGAGATATGGAAGTAAACTTGTCTACCGCTTTGTCAATCATCGCCGTTTTCAAGCATATTTGCGATTAATATCCGTACACGTTACACGTACTGCCTGATTACTACGAAGTATTTCCTGGTCTCCAGACTGGAAGGGGAGCTCCTATACCATGGCCTGTGAGATCACCTGACCTGAAACCCCTTGATTATTTGCTATGGGGATATCTTAAGTCATTTGTGTATGAGATCCCAGTGGACACAGAGATGGAATTTGTTGCCAGACTTGTAGCTGCCAGCGATGTGAATCGAAACATACCCGGGATACTTGTGAGGATGAATCAGAAACTTGTTCGCAGATGTGATGCTTACATTGAGGTTGTTGGCCATCAGTTTGTAAGGCTCAGTACACATGGTACGTTCATTGTGTCAATGGTGGTTTTTGCAGTTAACCGTAACTAATGTAATTTAAAAGGTACACAGTACTGTGATTTTATTCCTATTATCTCTTTAAGCTAGCTTATACGACTCCAGGTTCCCTGCCTCAAATTGTTCAGTGGAAGCCCGCCGCTGTGGTCGAGCGGTTCTACGAGCTTCAGCCCGGCGCCGCACGGCTGCTACGGTCGCGGTTTCGAATCCTGCCTCGGGCATAGATGTGCGTGATGTTCTTAGATTAGTTAGGTTTAAGTAGTTCTAAGCCTAGGGGAGTGATGACCTCAGATGTTAAGACCCATAGTGCTCAGAGCCATTTGTACCGTTTTTCAGTGAAGCATCCTCTATGTCCTGTTAAATTTTTGCACTCTCCTAGGAAAACACCCCGTATGTATGGAACGGTCCGCAACATGAGAATGCACGTTAGAACATTGGACAGACTTATAGGGATTCTACCAAAACCAGCGCACTGAACAGAATTTACTCCACCCCAAGAGACCTGTCTTTTAATATAACCTCTTGTCTATAATGGTGTCAATTCAGCTACGAAAAGAGTCCACTAGTTTTTTCTCGTGTGATGTATCCGGCTGAATTTACTTCATTGATGATTATATCCTGCAGAGCTAGCAGATTGCGTGGATGTTCAGTGCTACAATTTGCCCACTGTTCCAAATAATCTGACATTTCCGTGGGCTTAAGATCGGGTGATATTGTGTGCCAATTGAGCTGCGACAGGATTTTTGAAAGTTCCTCAATTTATAAACGTATCTATACAGCCCACTGAATGCGGCTGTGTTTAAAGTGCGAGTGTCCGCACCGCAGTCATCGTAAAGGTCTAGTATGGAAAACTCTTAGTCACCGAGAACAATGAACTACACATCCTACTCGTATTTCAGGATGGTAACATGAAAGACCGTGCCACGATCGTGGTACGAATAACGCCTCCAAAACATCGTATAACAGTCTTTGGTCTAAACTACTCTCTTAGCACACTGCCAGTGCGAAGTCTCATTCGGCCGTCTACACAGTCTTTTTAAAATGCGTAAAATGGCTACTCGATGGACGGCACCACACGCCCATAGCCGACTACTACTTGTTGAGAAGAACCTGTGCTCACTGCCAGCAGCAATTCCTGTCGTGTTGGAAGTCGACAGTAACTGGCTAGGTGTGACACACGTCTCTTGTCCCTGTCGGTTAGAATCTTTTTGTGACCACTGCTTTTCGCCGTTTTACACTCCTGCAGATGGTAGACACGTCGTAAAACTTCACTCACGGTGTTGACATTGGCACGTTCAACCACATTAGGTACTTTCTGACATACTGTCTCGCGTCCACCGCTTACTGCGCTGATTCCATGAAAATGTCACACACACGCCACGTCATTGTCGCCGCTGGAAGTTCATATGGCCTCCTGGTAACAATACTCCAACGTCTACAGTGGTTCAAAGCTTTCACTGTTCCTTTTTAAGGGGTTTCCTAATCTGAAGTCTAATGAGTTGAAGTCTGCTAGACGATGTTTGTAACATCTACACATAAAAATTCCGGGAAACCATCTCGAAGAATCGTTTTAACAAAAATGACAGGAACAGCTTTCGGATTAGTGATTTCTCGACATCAACTGAATCGGCAGATGGGTGTCGTAATCGAAGCATTTAAAGTGAGATGACAAAGGTCATGGGATACCTCCTTATATCGCGTCAGACCCCCTTTCGCCTGGCGTAGTGCAACAACACGAAGTTTCATGGACTCAAGGAGTCGTTGGAAACTCCTTCTAGAAACACTGAAATATGCTGTCCTAACAGATTCTTTTGTCGTACGTACCACACTGATATCTGCGGTTATTTCAGGCAGTGTTGCGTGTCTGTTAGCTCTGACAACTCAACGCAAACGCCGCTTCTCTTGGTCGTTAAACGAAGGCTGTCGGTTACTGTGTTCGTGGTGGGAGGCGCTGCCTGGAAGTTGATACTCTCGGCAGTCTCGCAATATTGAATTCCCTAACGATTTCCGAAATGGAATGTCCTATTCGCCTAGTTCCAACTACCATTCTGTGTGCGAAGCCTGTTAAGTGCCGTCGTGCGGCCGTAATCACGTCTGACGCCTTTTCGCATGAATCGCCTGAGAACAAATGACAGCTCCACCAAAGAAGTCCCCGTATTATACATTGTGTACGCCGGCCGCGGTGTCCGAGCGGCTCTAGGCTCTTCAGTCCGGAACCGCGTGACTGCTACGGTCGCAGGTTCGAATCCTGCCTCGGGCATGGATGTGCGTGATTGGTTAGTTGGGTTTAAGTAGCTCTAAGTTCTAGAGGACTGATGACCTCATATTGCAATGTTGATGCATTGAGTTATTCTGAAAGCGGTGCTGATATTCAAGACAATAAAAGCGGGTTAAAATCTGTGAGCTATCTGGGGAAGTTAACTGAGCAACTGTTTCACTAGATATCCAGTGTAGCTTACCAACCAGACTAACATTAATTATAATCTTTTAATAGTCATCTTATGACAACCGCATATATATATATATATATATATATATATATTTTAACATTGATCATTGATTCATAACTAAACTGGTGCCTTATGTAGGATTGTGAAAATGTGAGTTTGTAATCTTATGGAACACATCAAATATGGAGCCAAGATTGGGAGACTGCATACAACACTGCATTCATAAAATAACAAACGAAGAACGTTGTAACATATGCAAGAGGAAATTAACCACAACCAACCTGTTCAATTTTCACCCAAAGAAGTTACATTCGTAGGGCAATCCTGTCCGTCATGAAGTTACCGCACACTGGTATACTAAATTCATACTAACTCTCTGTAAAATCTTCCAGAAAAGAATAACTGAGGGCTACTTTGATGATTACACTACATGCTACATGTAGTCACTTGGTTTACACAAAGAGCGTAACTCCACAATAATTTCGATAGTTAAAATAAATTACATCGAAACACAAATTACAAAATAAAAACCTAGAACTGGTTACTATCGTCTTACTATTAACCTGATGGGTCAAACAATTGTATAAGCAAGGTACTGGTCTCACAAAGTACACCCCACGTGGGTTGAACATAAAGAAAAGTTGCTATATTAAAAAATATTGTCAAGACGAGGCGTTATAATCTCACGCACATTCTCATTTAAGATTGATGATCTTATAGTTACGGATCATCCACACGTGGTTCCACTTTACTCACAAAGTAGTGGCGAAACAACTACTAGAAGATATTCTGAACTTCGCACTCGAATTACACTGTGTTGCAATTTAAGATAACATTAGATATTTTAGATCTAAACCTGAAATAAAGGTGATTAAATTTTCAGTTATGCTGAACTTAAGAGATCCATTGTCCTACGGACTTAGCAGAGACGCGCTTAGCCGGAGAGCTTACCACTTCAGACGCTCGCCGCGGACAGACTGCCCTGGGACCCTACCGAGCGTGCTTAACAGATACAAACGGAAGTGACCAGAGAGGCAGCTTCCTATACCAACATGACAAGGGACGGACAGGACCATACTAAGAATAGAAACCTCTCTGCTTTTAGAAAGCGTAGCTACCTGTTCCGACGTTGGTCGTACTGTTCTCTAGCAGACAGGCTTGTCTGCTACCATCAAGCATGCAGCTATAAATACAGTTGTCATTCATCCTCTCACACAGACGGGAAGGGAGATGACAGTATCTTATCTTATACAGTATATTAAAGAAAGCGGATGTAGGTTCCGTATGAGACTGTGTGGCATGAATTACATATAAATTGTGTTTTAAAGTGTAGTAGTGTGACAGATTGTTCTTGTTTATGTGTAAAAGTAACATGTTCCACTGCTCAGTCTCCTCCCAGATAGTCAGTAGCACCACAGTAAATTTAGAAGTGGAATGTATGCCATAAATGACAATAGTTTTAAAAAATTAACATGAAAGGAATCCAACAGAGACCTTTCAATATGTTAAGTCCCATAGTGATCAGAGCCATTTGAACCATTTTTTACACTTTGTACGTTGTGCTACCGTCATCTGTGTATGAGCATATCGCTATCCCGCAACTCTTCTCACCTCAGTGTAAAAGAAATATTAGAAAGCTATCTCATCAGCACGGTGTTTTGTTATGTGTTTTGTAATATTCCTCCACTTCTAATAGATTTTTTTTCTGGTTTCCAGCGGCCTCAAATAGTTTAATATTCTCCAGCTTTCAGCCAAATACTTCTCCTACCTAACACACAATCTTGCGTAACAAATGTTATTGTCCATCTACATTGGACATTTTTCTGAAGTTATGACCAATTTCCTCTCAGTCAGATATTTTTCAAACCTGAATATGTCGGCTTCAGGAGTAACCCCTGAAATTCTGTAAGCAAACTACCACACTCCCTCATATTGTTTTACGATGCAGCATGCAATCTGCTTTTAGAATCTGATTCGCTCCTTTTGTAGCTGACATACCCAGAACCAAAGTTTACTCGATAGAGACGAAACCAGTCATGACTTTAGAAATATATGTAATCTGAAATTGTTGTACAACCAGACAGTACGTCAATTTTTATAAAAACACGTTTGCATTTACGAGTTGAGTCCAACTATAACCTCAGTATTGCCACATGGTCTTCGTATTAGCCGCTTTTCTCTGAGAACATAAACTGCGCCCGACCATGTACACCACAGTAGATGTATTACGTACTACTTGTTGCGTTACGTAAGCGAGAAACATGCTGTGCTAGTGTGCACAATAGAGGTTTCAATCAGGTGCGTAGCTGTGGATATATTATCTGATGTGCTCCAGTAACATGTAGAATGAGAATGTTACTAGCATGATTAAACCATATAACGTCACTAAACATATCAATATCGATATTACTTGCTCTGTGTTTTGTATTCTGTTTCCGTGTGGCTATTGCGATGTCCTCTAATTCAGTTTCTGAGTAGAAGGACTGCTGAAAAAAATAGTCGGAAGACCCTTATAGCTTGAGAAGGGATAAGAGGAGTGTATTTTGAAGCTGGGAAAGTTGAAGAAAGCAACTTTTTGCAAAAGGAAAATATTACAATATTGTTACATACAAAATATTATGCGTTTCGATTAAGAACGCAGTCGAGCATTTCAGAAATTAACAGTTTCCTTTCTTCCCAACTGAATTTTCTCTGTGTTTTCATTTTGTTCACTTCATAAGTAATCCCGGTTTAAGCAGTGTGTAGAAATTCCCTAATACAATGAAAATTATGACGCGAGACCAGACAAATATAACGACGGTGTTTAAAAATTCCTGCGGGCATCACCCTTACGCAGGGAGCGAGTAAATATTAAAAGCAATATTCCAAAAGACTTTTTAACGGTACTGTTTACATTGCTCGAATAACTATGGCAAGTCCAGCCAGGAAGCGCCACTCGGCGCATATTACGTCTCTCCATTACACATTAAAGAGTTATGTATTCATTACTTTCTTAATACGCTGGAATTTTAAAGAGTTTAAAAGCGAAGGCATATGAACTGCCTTGTACTAGACTGCCGGTCGCTACGCTGCATCTCTGTAGCCTGTAGGGGGGCACATCTTTCTGTGCTGTGGACCATCTTTCAGTGGTGTCGCTCGGGCGACGTGCTTCAGTCTATGTGTGTGTGTGTGTAATGTGGAAAGATTGCCTCGGGGAGGGCAGTCACGCGTCGATCGCGGTCACCCGATAAGCTATTGTCTTTTAATAGGCAGGATTTTTATGCAGCAATATATCACATTATTTATGGCGTGCTGCCATTTTTCACCAGCTCACAATATTCCGCCGCAGCCGCCAGCCATTGATATTCCGGACCCGTATATCTGGCGCCGTGGCCGGCGGTGGTATAGAGGGATGGGCGCAGGGATGAGAGACAGGGAGTGGGGTGTTAAGGGAGGAAAGTGGGGGTGGAGCGTGCCCTTGCGGGCCCCCTGAAGCAAGGGGCCCATCGGATCTGGCGGCGGTGGGAAGAGGAACACGCCAGGGGACAGCCAGGAGACGGAGCAGCGAGAACAGACGAGCTACAGAACAAAAGCCCTGGCGCAGCGCTCGCCGACAAGCCGAGTTACGGCCTCCCACGTATCTGCGCAGCCTGCGGCGTTTGCCAGTGACTAAGGGGAGGGGTGGGGGTGGGGGTGGAGGTGTCGTGGCGTCGCCAGACGGCCGGGACCTGCGTCCCTCCCTCCACCCACGCCGGCGACGTCTACCTGCAGCTGTCGCCGCTATTCAGGTGGCCACGTCACCGCCGCATATTCCTCTCCGCCGAGTGACGCGTTGCCCACACCGCCCGTCTCTGCGCTGAACTCGTAGTTGCCTACGACCGTGTTGCGGCCGTGCGGTGTGTCAGTCACGGCTAATTAGGCGCTAGAGTGCGGACGTAACGGCTGCGCCACAGTGCCGGCGACGACGTCCGGAGTGTCTGCGCGAGGGACGGTCTTGCGGCCGGTACGTGACCATGTGGAGGTACATCTCGGCTGCCCAACACTTCCTCTAACAAGTGGTAACAAAGGAGACAGCGTAGTCTTGGACGCATGTTACTCGATCCTGCCTGCAGGCAGAAATAGAGTTGTCGTTTATAACATCGATTAATTAAACGGTGGATGTGCGTAATCGGGAAGGAATGTCGGACATTTGCCACGCCGGACATTTGCCACGCCGGACATTTGCCACACTTGCCCCTTCGCCAGGTAGCGATCCCTAAGGCAAGGGACGCCCTTCCTCGTACTACTTCAGTCCGCTTCCAAACCACTGTCTCCACATCTTACTCGATACAACCAGTACGTAAGGAACTTCCTTCTTCGACATCTTGGCCAAATACAGCGCTTTTTTTCTGAAATTGAAATATTTATAACTTTTGGAAAACGAAGCAATACCGACGATTATGTCAGTATGTAATTAGTTCTGCCAAGTATAAATATAGATTCCTCTGTCTGTACGGTAGCTTTCTTTCACGCTTACTGATTGTGACAGAAACAGTCCATGGTCACGGGAGCAACAAAAAAGGAACGATCTAAACAAAATGCGAATGTACGCTAATCATGTCTTTTTGATCACTGCATCTGTGCCTACTTTAATTACTACAACTGCATGCCCAAAAGACAACAAGGAAAGAAGAAATGGGTATGTGAATGTTTGAAAAGAAGAACGACATACTCCACATTAATTTACTCTCTAAAATGCGATATCCCTTGCGGCGAAACATAAGTTAATAAGGTGTAGCGGGGCAATGTTCAAAACATGACTCAAAATACGTTCACTAAATAGAGAGAACAACATATCTAAAGTCGACGTACAATTTTAAAATGTTGGAAATAGGGAAATGAAGTAATGCAGGATGCTATGCTTGTAACGTACGTTATTGTTCTACATTGTTTAGCTCAGGTATTTACAGGATCACAGAGAAAGCATCCTAGGTTTTGGAGGGAAAAGCCGTAATTGTAATGATCTGCACTACAACAGAAACAAGAAGCATAACTTAAGGAAAAGTAATGTAATGTGTGTTCCAGCTCACAAGCGACATTGAAGCACATAGTTCCTGTGACTTAGTATGGGCAGAGGTTATATTCGACAACCGGAATAAATTAATAACTGGCTCCTGTTACCGACCCACGGTTTCAGAGGAAACAGTTGGTGAACAGTTCAAAGAAAACGAGTCTCATGACAAATAGGTACCCGACTCATACAATTATAGTTGGCAGTGACTTCAATCTACCTTCCATATGCTATGTAAGTGAACACCATATGTGCCTTAAGTTCAAAGAAATAGTATCAACACCACTCGAGAGATTCATACCAAATAAATTAATAAGAGACGGAACTGATCCTCCATGGTACACAAAACACGACAGAAAGTTGTTGCAGGTGCTCCGAAAAAGGCAAGTATAATTTAGATGAACGCAAAATTTCCAAGATTGGCGAAGTTTTACTGAGGCTCGAAATTTGGTGCGGATTTCAATGCGAGATGCATTTTATAGTTTACACAACAAAACTCTCTCTAGACATGTGGTGGAAAATCCAAAGAGATTCTGGTTCCATGTTAAGTAAACCAACGGAAAGGCTCAGTAAGCTATGAGGAGGAGGAGGAGGAGGGGGTAAACCAGCGGAAAGGCTCAGTACGCTATGAGGAGGAGGACGAGGAGGAGGAGGGGGAGACAACGCACCCAACCCTTCAGAGCAGGTAAAATAGTGGCAAATGTCCGGCGTGGCAAATGTCCGGCGTGGCAAATGTCCGCACACCATCGGGAAGGGCTGTATTATGAGCATAACAATAAGAGAAGCCCAAATGTGGCCGTTAAAAGAAATGTATTCTGCACCTAGGAACAAACGGGAAAACTAATATGAAGCTCTGAAATCGGAGTTCACTAGTTTACTGTTAGGTTTCAGATATACTATCAGAAGTTTTTTGAAATTTATTTGACTTCAGTACAGCATTCAATCCATAGTCCCTAACCGAAGTGTCACAATCCACCAGATCAAATAATAAAGTTGTATGTTCGAGTGTAACTGACAGCCCCTTATTTTGGCCAATTTCCACGATAGATACTATCTGTACTGTCCTGCGGAATTAGCAGGGAGTCTCAGCACCTTGTAGTTAACTTCATCAAGATGCATTCTGCTACTTCAGGTAGCTGTTCCACCTCTTACTTGAGCGAAGCGTGTTTCAGTATACCAGCAGAATTGCTAATATTAATAAGACAAGATTTCCACTTGTTAGCTTCGTTATGGGGATCGATGGACAGCGCCGATCGAAATTTAACGTACACGACATTAAAATTTTAATTATATGTAGACAAATCCTTCACAGCGGACAATTTCAGTGATGTTGCTTCTATGCCATCATTGCGTAACGAGGTTTAATTTAATATGATGATTTCACAGTTCTGGTTCTTATGACAGAGTTATTGTGGTTAGATGTTACTTATATTTCAGGTTCTCATAATTAATGGCAGACTTATTCGTCGAGGTATGTACTGTCTATGAAACTAAACAAAGGAATTCCACTGATGGTACTTCCCCAAATAAAAGAAGCGAAACGCGTATGGCAGTAAACAAACTGCCTTTAGTTAGTTTCATAGACGGTACGTACCTCCACGAATTTAAAGCAAGTAAGGGAAATACGAAAAAAAAGACGATAATAGAGGACTAATTTCAAACTCGTTACTTTAATAATGGCGAATATGCTTCACCGAAACTAGTCATGTAAACTTTCTGTAAATTACTGAGACTGTGGCTTGACTGTTGTACTGAAGTCAAATAATTAAACAAAAAATAAACATTTAGTCGCTCTCCTTAAGATACTTATGTCCAATTACGAAACTCTCCGAAGTATATGGAGTGCTATTAGTGGTGTTAATACATGGTGTTATCTTCGCTTTTACAAACTTAACGAAACTCTGCCCCAACAGGCCATGAAGGCCAAACGGTAGGTCGACATTTCCTATGAATGTGTCTTGATTTTTCTTACGTTGTAAAAGTCCGTGTGTGTTTCAAATGGTTACCCTAACCCAGAAAATTAATTAAAAGGTAGACACATCTTTAAGACCCAAACTGAATTACAGTGCACAAACGGATTAATTAACACTAAGAATTTATGACCCTATGTGTGGATCCTTAAGTGGAGAACTGTATAATTAGAATGAGATTAACTGAAGGTGTTAATAAGAACATTTATTCATTCAGTTAAAAACACAAACAGGAAACGCATCTGACTAACCACTAAAGTTAATATTACAAAGCTGCAGTGCATGGATTACAACAGGCGAACACGTTGGTTGTCAGAGTTTAGAGACTTGAGAACTAACGTTCTAAAGATAAACCATGAGAACGTAACCAAACGAGTACAGTGATGTTGGCGCTACTGTTGGATTGAGAAACGCTTGCATGCACCTAAGCGCTGCTGGACTTGACACAGATAACTGCAGTGATGTAACTAAATTCTGAACAAGGGTTGTCGCAATGTGTCGATGCAACAAATAATGATCACCATGAATTATCGACATGAGACGGGCGGAGTGCTGCCATCGCAGCTGTCTCTCTGAGCTACAGTGTAGGTCTGTTGATATTTTTAAAAATATCGGGAGCCCGATGTATCGATATTTAAAGTGATATCACTATCGACTCCCGATATATCGGAAAGTGTCCGATGGGTCCGGCGTTAGGTTTCGACACATATTTGCCGGGAAAAGTTAACGGCGACTTCTCCGTTTTTCTTTTTTTTCTGTTTCTGCCACCGACAGTGACCAGCAGTTGTAGTATCAAAATTGTGTACTGAAGCGAAACGTTGTACTTCCTGTTGGTAGCGCCGAGCGCCGATTACGTCACCTTTCCCCTCACAATTTTCCACCCGCCGTAAAGACCAGCCTCGTCATTTGGATTTCTGTTCACCATTTTCTGCAACTGCTTTTGAAGAATAGCGATGTTAAAGAACAGCACACTAGTTGCGGTTTCCTCACATCGGAAAGCTTGTTATTCCATTCACATCGCAGCCCACCAGTGGAATCGGACTTGCTCCTTTGTGCCACATATACTTGCTTCATATAGTCAAAAGAGAAAAATTGCGCGTGTTGAAAGATCAAAAAGTAGTAGTACTCCTTCGCACAATGAACGTAAAATTATGTTCTTTAACTACTTCAAAGAAACAACTCCAAATATTTACCAAAAATTGCGAAAAAATATAATATGAAATAAAAAATGTCAGCACTCTATATTTCCATTTTGGCATCGATATATCTGTGGAAAGTGTACCGTCCGTTTATATCGATAGTTCTCAAAAAATATCGATTAATCGATTACTATCAACACGTCGAGGGACGATGAGATGCCAATACGAGCGCGTGACCTTGTGCGAACTCAGGAACCCCTACATCCATTTGTCTCCATACAATGATCAACTCTTCCATGCATACTCTCCTCCATCCCCCAACGAATAGATGTTACAGCTGAATCATACAGCCTGCTCTTTCCTCCTCATCAAACAAGACATGACTGCCAATCGCTGAATAAGAACTCTCATGCGGTCAATGGCATGAATGCATCTTCAGCAAAAATCCCGCCAGGAACTACGCTTAGTGTTAAAACTCCAATGGATTTTCTGTGAACCCCCCTTTACAAAAAACATGGTCTGTCTTCCTGAGACCCCAAAAGCATTTCTACCAGTCGTGCATTTTCATACCCAGCAGCTAGTCTTACATCAGAGGTCCTGAGAAAGGCGCTCTTCAGAATATAGCAGAGTGTCAGTCTCCCGCTGAAAAGAGTTCCACCCACAGTGACAGCTTGGCTGCTATGTTGGAGGTCAGTCGTAGATGGGTATCAGCACTGGTGACCCTCTGGGGCTCGGCCGACGAAGAAACTTTCACAGAGACAACGCTTTACACTACCTGCCCTGTACGATTGCCAGAGTCACTGCTGGTAGCTCAGGCCTGCTATTTCGTTATGTTGGACACTGTCTTGCCTGTCCCAGATGCAGCATGTGACCTATTCCCAAGTACTCTCAGAAAGCAAATGAAAAGAAGACTTGCACCGTGTTAGATGTAATTAATACGTGACGTTAGTTACAGATCGGTACGTACTGTCACTGAAGTTCAGTTCGCTTTTACAAGTCATTGTTGTAATATTCTAACTCCTTATGATACTCCTAGTAAAGTGTCAGTCTCATACTAAATGAAAGAAATATGCCAAACGGCTTGTCGCTTTTCAACGTCTCACTTATGTTATGAAGTGTAACGTCATATTTATGTCTCTGCTGGGTTTATTGCAATTTTAGGGCCAGAATCATATTCCTTTGAATCCAGTTAGGTCCATATTCGGTGTCTTTACCAGACTACATGTGGCACCCCCCTGCATTAGTTTCATTACGGCGATGTATACTGCTCCAGTCTGTTCCTTGATGAAGTTGTATATACTGATAATATCTTTCATTCATCTCTGTAGTTCAGTGAGGAGCTATCACCAACCGAAAGGTGTCTCACACTGCAAGTCCATAATTCCCTGCCAAGAGATGTTAGTGATCAGGCACATTATACACTTACCATATTAGCTATGTCTCCAAAACTCTATAAATGTTTGTAGAAACATTCCGGGTAATTTTTTTCTAACATGATTTCTTTCGATGCCTATCCAGTGTCGCTTTCAGCTGCCCAACTACAATAACACAACAACATACAGGGTGTTACAACAAGGTACCGCCAAACTTTCAGGAAACATTCCTCACACACAAAGAAAGAAAATATGTTATGTAGACATGTGTCCGGAAACGCTTACTTTCCATGTTAGAGCTCATTTTATTACTTCTCTTCAAATCACAATAATAATGGAATGGAAACACACAGCAACAGAACGTACCAGCGTGACTTCAAACACTTTGTTACAGGAAATGTTCAAAACGTCCTCCGTTAGCGAGGATACATGCAACCACCCTCCGTCGCATGGAATCCCTGATACGCTGATGTAGCCCTGGAGAATGGCGTATTGTATCACAGCCGTCCACAATACGAGCACCAAGAGTCTCTACGTTTGGTACCGGGGTTGCGTAGACAGGAGCTTTCAAATGCCCCCATAAATGAAAGTCAAGAGGGTTGAGGTCAGGAGAGCGTGGAGGCCATGGAATTGGTCCGCCTCTACCAATCCATCAGTGACCGAATCTGTTGCTGAGAAGCGTACGAACACTTCGACTGAAATGTGCAGGAGCTCCATCGTGCATGAACCACATGTTGTGTTGTACTTGTAAAGGCACATGTTCTAGCAGCACAGGTAGAGTATCCCGTATGAAATCATGATAACGTGCTTCATTGAGCGTAGGTGGAAGAACATGTGGCCTAATCAAGACGTCACCAACAATGCCTGCCCAAATGTTCACAGAAAATCTGTGTTGATGACGTGATTGCACAATTGCGTGCGGATTCTCGTCAGCCCACGCATGTTGATCGTGAAAATTTACAATTTGATCACTTTGGAATGAACCCTCATCCGTGAAGAGAACATTTGCACTGAAATGAGGATTGACACATTCTTGGATGAACCATTCGCAGAAGTGTACTCGTGGAGGCCAATCAGCTGCTGATAGTGCCTGCACACGTGTACATGGTACGGAAACAACTGGTTCTCCCGTAGCACTCTCCATACAGTGACGTGGTCAACGTTACCTTGTACAGCAGCAACTTCTCTGACGCTGACGTTAGGGTTATCGTCAACTGCACTTAGAATTGCCTCGTCCATTGCAGGTGTCCTCGTCGTTCTAGGTCTTCCCCAGTCGCGAGTCATAGGCTGGTATGTTCCGTGCTTCCTAAGACCCCGATCAATTGATTCGAACGTCTTCCTGTCGGGACACCTTCGTTCTGGAAATCTGTCTCGATACAAACGTACCGCGCCACGGCTATTGCCCCGTGCTAATCCATACATCAAATGGGCATCTGCCAACTCCGCATCTGTAAACATTGCACTGGCTGCAAAACCACGTTCGTGATGAACCTGTTGATGCTACGTACTGATGTGCTTGATGCTAGTACTGTAGAGCAATGAGTCTCATGTCAACACAAGCACCGAAGTCAACATTACCTTCCTTCAATTGGGCCAACTGGCGGTGAATCGAGGAAGTACAGTACATACTGACGAAACTAAAATCAGCTCTAACATGGAAATTAAGCGTTTCCCGACAGGTGGCCGCATAACATCTTTTCTTTATTTGTGTGTGAAGAATGTTTCGTGAAAGTTTGGCCGTACCTTTTTGTAACACCCTGTATATTACCTATAATAGATTCTCAAGTTTACTCTCAGACTTTGTCTATTATGATCTTTCACACGTTGCTGGCGTTTATCTGCGCTTGAGACAAATTATACTATGTTTTAAGGAAGAGTAAGGAGATTCAGATATGTACATTGGACCTATTATTCGTTTGTTTTCCTAGTTTAATTATGTGGATATTTTGTGTACGATGCTACGAACTGTGTTGCTGCAGTGAAATTTCCTAGTCTCTCTCTTCTTTCACTTCTCAGTTTCCTATCATCATGATGAGAATCCAGTATACGCTGTACCACGTGGAATAGGAGTCTGACATTTCGTAATGGATGTACCCCAAAAACCGATCGAAATATACACTGCGCGGCACAATTAAAGGATCACTTTTTCAGAAGCCTGTAAATATCTCCATTTCTGGAGTACAAGTTTAAAATTTGTCTCGCAGGTGCCTACGACCTTCCTTTGCAATTATGGTCTGTAACGGACTCTTCAAAGTGCAAGGTGCCAACACATGCGAAAGAAAGGCCAGAGGTCAGACGTTCACATGAGGTGCAAGGTGGGTTAATGATGTCATGTTGTTGTCTGTAGTCCAAAGACTGGTTTGATGCAGCTACCCACACTACTCGATCCTGTACAAGCCTCTTCATCTCTGGTGCAACGTTCAACCTTCTGAATCAGCTCACTGTATTCATCTCTTGGCCTCCCTCTATGGTTTTTACCCACCACGCTAGCCTCCAGTACTAAATTCGTGATCCTTTGATGGCTCAGAATGTGTCCCCTCCTTCTAGTCAGGTTGTGCCACAAATTTATCTTTTCTCCAATTCTATTCAGTGCCTCCTCATTAGTTACGTGAACTACCCATCTATTCTTGAACATTCTTCCTGTAGCATCACATTTCTAAGGCTTCTATTCTCTTCTTTTTTTAAATGTTTATTGTCCATGTTTCACTAACATACGTGGCTGCACTCCGTACAAATAATTTCAGAAAGGACTTCCTGACACTTAAATCTATACTCGATGTTAACAAATTTATTTTCTTCAGAAACGCTTTTCTTGCCATTGTCACTCTACATCATATACCATCCCTAATTTGACCATAATCGGATATTTTGCGTCTCGTTTCCTAATCTAATTCCTTCAGCATATTGGCACCAAATTTCACTGCAGTTGTGCTCAACGCCATTGTGGACGTGTCAAACGATGGGAAGGCCGTCGTAACCACTCATACTTGCCCAACGCTGAAATCACATTGTTTTCTTTTTCCTTTTTTTTTATTTTTTATTTTTTATTTGGGTGGTCGAAGAAAACATTTCAGACACACGATTGCTTCGAATGCACACGTAAAGGCATTAGGGGTTAGCGTAAAGGGCGTCAGTAAAACCACTCATTCCCTTGAGACGCTGGTTCCCACGTTTTTCGCTGTCGAAGGTCGAAAACGACTGCTCGCAATATAATGAGCAACTGGACGAGAATCTATGACACTGCTGAAACTCCTGTCCTCCTCCCTCCTCCCCCCCCCACCCCCCCCCCCCCCCCCCTGCTCCCTCAATTCCAATCGATTCAACCAAGGATATCGTGAGCCAGCAACCCATTGCCATTGAACCAGTTTTTGCTGTGAAGTACAGGGTGACATGATTGCCTCTGTATAAAAAGATCGCCGGCCAGAGTGGCCGAGTGGTTCTAGGCGCTACAGTCTGGGACCGCTACGGCCGCAGGTTCGAATACTGCCTCGGGCATAGATGTGTGTGATGTCCTTATGTTAGTTAGGTTTAAGTAGTTCTAAGTTCTAGGGGATTGATGACCTCAGAAGTTAAGTCTCATAGTGCTCAGAGCCATTTGAATCATTTATAAAAAGATCTGTCGTGGTTGGCTTTCGGTAAATATTGACATGTGATGTCAATAATATGTATGCTAGTACGCCTGTTGGTTAGGTGCAAAGTATTGTCGCGGAGAATCTGAATACTTTTTCGGAGTGACGATCTATGAAGGTGGAACAAATGCAGGCTTTGTTAAGAACTATTAATTGTTTTAAATTCAGGGATGACTTTTACTCACAACAAGAGGCTTCGCCATGGGCTGTTCATCTGCCTACTGCACAGCAAATATTTTTATGACCAACACAGCCGGCCGGAGTGGCCGAGCGGTTAAAGGCGCTACAGTCTGGAATCGCACGACCGCTACGGTCGCAGGTTCGAATCCTGCCTCGGGCATGGATGTGTGTGATGTCCTTAGGATAGTTAGGTTTAAGTAGTTCTAAGTTCTAGGGGACTTATGACCACAGCAGTTGAGTCCCATAGTGCTCAGAGCCATTTGAACCATTTTTATGACCAACATTCAGCAACAATTTGTGACAAAATTAAAAATGAAACTTCCTGGAAGATTAAAACTGTCTGCCCGACCGAGACTCGAACTCGGGACCTTTGCCTTTCGCGGGAAAGTGCTCTACCATCTGAGCTACCGAAGCACGACTGACGCCCGGTACTCACAGCTTTACTTCTGCCAATACCTCGTCTCCTGCCTTCCAAAGTTTCATATCAGCGCACACTCCGCTGCAGAGTGAAAATCTCATTCTGGAAAATTAAAAATGCAAGAAGATCAACTTTATTACATAGATATGTTGACGATCTTTTGATATTGTGTGATAGTAGTAATGATGAGAGCGGCCAGTTTCTTTGGGTTCTAAACAGTTTGAACCAAAAGATACAGTTCAGTGGGCAGTGGGCTGAGAATGACTGTTTACCGTTTTTGGACGTTCAAGTGACCGTAAAAAAATACAGATATAGACTTCGATATTTACCGAAAGCCAGCCACGACAGATCATGTTACGCACATACAGTCAAGTCACCCAGTGACCCAGTCACCCATTTCGAGCCATATTAAACCGAATGTATGAAGTGCTCCTTACCAATAAAGCTCAAGTGGTTCCATATGAGTTTACACAGTATCCAGCATATCAAAACGTTTAAGATCCAGAATTTGTTAACCCAGTTTAAAGAAGTATATCAAAAAGAAAACTCTTCCTTCCCACAGCGGATTAGAGGCAGATTTTGTAACAACTACACCAGCCGAACAGATAAAGGAACGCTCTATTTTTTTTTGTGGGATGCTATATCTAGGCGCAATATCCGATTGACTTGGCAGACGTATGACACCTGAAATCAGTATTTTAGCTTATTTTACGTTTTAGTATCCAGACAGAAAACTCAAGTAGAAGGAAAAAGCTGTGGTAAATAAATATAATGGAGCGGGTATATACTACATTACATTCAATGATCGCGTCTTCAATTTTAAAATCCATAAACTGTGGTGACACAGCACTTTGTTTTCTGGAGTGTAGGTTCCACCTGGTGATGCGGCTTTAAGCCGCAAAATCGTTTGTGTTTTTATAGACAACACTTATGCCGGCAGGTAGTGGATTGGCTTCCTAACACCACGGCTGTCAACAGCTGCGGTAGCACTGGATGAGCGAGTATCGAAATAAGTGTCATAAGGGGCTACACCTTTTGACTGCATTGACTTGAGAGCTCAAATCTGTCACACCGCCAGGAGACCGTAGATCTTTCTATGTGATATCCGTACGTCTTCTTGAGGAGAAGGGGTCTTAACAGTCGGACTGACAGACAAACAACAACAGCCAGACAAGAAAGTGGCCCTGTGAAGGTTCCGATTTTACCTAGTCAAGCAAGGGAACCACAAAAACAGGTAGACCTGAATATGATGAAACGAGGGCTTCGCAGAAAGTAACGCACCGCATAAATCACACGCACGAAAGAATGGTGTTTTATCTACACGGCGTACTTTTCCACATAATCTCTATCCCGTTCTATGGCCTTCCTCCACTGCGAAACAATGGCGTGTATGCCCCGTCGTTACCTATCCTTGTCATGGTGGCGGAGCCAGTGCTTCACTGTGTGAATCACCTCCTCATCGTCCTCAAAATGTCTTCCACCAATGGCATCCTTTAATGTCCCAAACAAGGGGAAGCCTGAGGGGGCAAGGTCAGGGCTGTAGGGTGGATGGGGTCCCTGACCGCTGCAAATCTTGGAACTCCGATGAACCGCCTTATAATGACCTTACCCACCGTGCCCAGCGACTAACTGTACTTCTGTCGACAGCAGATGCTCAATAGACTTTACACAAGCGTTTAGGAATATTCCCCACAGTTCCTTCCCCTGATAGTGAGAAATTCAATGACGGCAAGTTGCTTGTCAAGTGCATCACCTACGGATGCCGTTTTGAAAGTGTCCTGCAGCTACGCCATCTGTCGGAAGTGGCGGAAACTTGGCACGCTCACTCAGGAGACTTCAGATAACATACATAGCGAAACTTCCTGGCAGATTAAAACTGTGTGCCGGACCGAGACTCGAACTCGGAACCTTTGCCTTTCGCGGGCAAGTGCTCTACCAACTGAGCTACCCAAGCATGACTCACGCCCCGTCCTCACAGCTTTACTTCTGCCACTATCCCGTTTCCTACTTTCCAAACTTTACAGAAGCTCTCCGGCGAGTGAATATCTCACTCTGGAAACATCCCACAGGCTGTGGCCAAGCCATGTCTCCGCAATATCATTTCTTTCAGGAGTGCTAGTTCTGCAAGGTTCGCAGGATAGCTTCTGCAAAGTTTGGAAAGTAGGAGACGAGGTACTAGCAGAACTAAAGCTGTGAGGACGGGGCGAGAGTCGTGCTTGGGTAGCTCAGTTGGTGAGTGCGGCTCTCGCAGCCGAGCGAAGCAGACGTGCGGTGTGCGCTCTCCGCTGTCAGAGAGAGCCCGCGCGCCTTGTTTACTTTCTTCGGCCGACACTAACGTGACGCCGTAGCGCTACAAGACCATGGCAAACCAACACAGAAGATCAACCTTGAAATTCACATTTCGGAACGACTTTACCCGACCAAAGGCGCTCGAAGTCGAACGCTTTTTAACACTTTCGCTGCGGCCGACGCTTATAAGCGTCACAACAAGCCACGAGCCAGTGCAGCTGACGCTTATAAGCGTCCGCGCTCACTATCGGATTACTCAGTCTAGTTGCAGTGTCTAAGCTAGCATCATAGCGTGTAAACTTTTGTTTTCTGTGATCAGTTATCGAATGTATATTGTTCGTAATGGCGGCTAATGAACATTTGAATGACGCCTGTGTGACCCGTATAGGTGTCAGACAGCAAACAGACTTTAAAACAAGACCACAATACAGTCGAAGCTTATTTGAAGTAATGCATCTAAGGTGTCATCATTAAGTCGGTATATAACATGACCCTACAGATCTTACAAGGTCTTTACGTCAGCCTGTAACTCAGGTGTGCTTAGGAGCGTCGGTTACGAGCGGTAGCTGCACTTTCGGAGTGCTACCGGCCCGCACTCGCGGGTTGCCGGGCCGCACTGGAGAGCTGCGCGCCTGCACCGATGCCGCAGCGAAAGTGTTAAAAGAGGAAGCCAAGATCCCGGCTGCCGACATTGTCGGCATTCACTTTTCGATCGTCAGTAGCACGGTCTATGTAAAGCTCATAAACGAAACTACATGCGACAAGGTGCTTCGTGAGATGAAACAAGAACTCCGCTTCTGCCACGCAGATGGCAATGTTGGCAACGTCGAGGTCGGCCATGCCGCAATGGGACTGCGGACTATCCGCATATTCGAACTTCCATTTGAACTCCCGGCGGCAGAAGTTGTAGCGGCGCTCCGCCCCTACGGCACGGTACACGAACACGTGGCTGAAAAATGGACCCAGTTTAAGACGTATCCAGTACTCAATGGAGTACGCCAAGTGCGCATAGATCTCCAACGACACGTGCCATCCTATCTACAGATAGGAGGATGCCGGGCCATAGTTATTTATGACGGCCAGCCGAAGACGTGTTCCGGATGCGGCAAAGAAGGACACCTTCGTTCCGAGTGCCTCCAGCGTCGGATCACACAACTCCCACCGAAGGACGTTGCACCGCCAGCGGCGAAGACTGTTCTACCCGTGACTTACGCGGCGGCGCTCACGGCGTTCTCCACACAACAGACACAGCCGACCGCTTCAGCGGTACAAGAATCACTTTCCACGGACAAAAACCTGGATGATCCGCCGACCTGACCAGTGGTGGAAAATAGTACTACGACTCTGGAGCTACCGAACGCGACAGACATTGACGCCTCCAAGATGGCAATTGATTCCCTTATTGTACCGACCGAAGCGTTTGTTCCGGCGGAGCGTGAGTCAGTGCCGTCTTCTGACAATGAAGGCCATGTACGGAAACAGCGATCACCGAAACGCCGAAAGCGCCGTCGTCGGACCGTGTCGGAACACAGCGGTTTGCATTCGGCCGGGGAAGAACAACTGACCCCTCAAGAAGCCAGCCGCGAAGCTGAAGCTGTTTCCACTGACTCCAACCTTGCAGAACAGACAGAAAAACATGCAGCTTTCGAACATCAGCCCATTGACAGAAACAGTGAGGCAGCGGGAAGGTACCAGTGCAGGCAGCGAAGTCGCCCGGTCCCTTACTACCAAACATTCCGAAGCTATGGAACATGAACAGACATCCGCGCCCGCTTCGTGGGCCGAGGACGTCGAGACACAAGATCCCGACCCGCGGCCAGCTGAGGCGCCGCCGGATCATGCAGCATAAGCAGCACAGGGAGGACCGCGTTTGGCGGGGGGTGACATCACTTCCGATGTTCGCTTCTCTCCAACTTCAACATGGATAATCTCGCCCAAACAACGCGTTGCCAGGCTCACCGCCTGGCGACAATGAATATCAACATGATCAGTTCTCCTGTCAAGATCCAACTTTTGAAAGAAACCATACGAGCCATGGGAGTTGACTTTGCTTTCCTACAAGAAGTGAAAACGACTGCACTCCCGCACTTTTACGGTTACGCCACACATGTGACGCCCGGTAGCCCTGCAGACACCGGAGTGGCAATATTAGTGCGTGAAGGTATTGAAGTTACCGACGTCACGTTTCTTCCCTCCGCGCGAGGAATAGCATTTACGGCACTCAACACCCGATTCATTAATGTTTACGCGCCGTCGGGTACCACAAGACGTCACGACCGCACCAGACTCTACTCCACAGATGTCGCTCCCCTTTTCCTTGGACGATACGACCACAGCGTCTTCGCCGGCGATTTTGATTGCCTACTTCACCCAAAGGACCAAATCCCACATCACATGCCTTGTCCGGAACTGGGTGCGATGATCCAAGAACTTCACTTGTGCGACACGTGGGAAAAAGTCCACGGTAACCGCTCTGGCCACACTCATCTTACCAGTCATTCGGCCAGCCGACTTGACCGCATATATGTGTCACAAGATCTCACACAAGGTGTGGTGGACGCCGAATTATGGCCTCAAGCCTATTCCGATCACAGTGCCTATATCTGCACTATACACCTACGCCCCCAACAAGTCTGGCGCAGCAATGGCTTTTGGAAGCTCAACATAACTCATCTCCAGGACCTGGATTGCCGTCGGCAAGTTGCAGCAACGTGGACTGACTGTGAACGCCGCCACCCACGATACACCTCGACCCTGGAGTGGTGGCTCCTCTGTGCCAAACCAGCAATCCGTAGGACACTTATGCGATATGGCAAGGACGTGACTGCGTGGCATCGACAGACCCTCGATTTTTACTACGCGGCACTCAGTGACCTCGACGCCTTACCCCCTTCCCCGGAGAGACAACATGACCAAAGCAGAATCAAGGCTCACATACTATCATTGTCGAAGCGTCGACAAGAAGGTGCAGTAGTCCGCTCGCGACGGCACGACCGAACGGTTGCAGAGGAACCCACTATGCACCACGTTGTGGCGGATAAGCGCCGACAACGTCAACATTTAATCACACAACTCAGGACACACGACGGTCGCTTATGTACGACCCAAGCAACCATAGTAAAGGCGGTGGAGGATCATTTTCGTCATCTTTACAAGGAAAGAACCGTCATTGACTAGGCCACTACTGAAGTGTTACAGCAGATAACACGTACTATCGACGAGGCTACCGTGAATGCACTAACAGGAAATCTCACTCGAAGAAGTCGAAGATGCCGTGGACAAAGGTGAGGCCAATAAATCTCCTGGACCTGATGGATTGCCCATCGAATTCTACCGGACTTTCTGTGACATCATGATGCCTCGCTGGGTTATAATGTTCCGCGAACTTATGTCTCCAGACTGTGTTGTGCCGCCAGCGTTTGTAGAAGGTCTCCTCATACCAGTACACAAGCCAGGTGGAGGGCTATCGATTAACGACTATCGGCCGCTTACAATGTTGAACGCCGATTACAAGATTTTCACCAGGATTATGGCGAGCCGTATTAAGACGACTTTGCCGATGATCCTCGCTCCAGAGCAGACGTCGCAGGGGTGAGAAGACAACATACACATGGCCACCGGTGACTGCAGGGACTTAATAGCGATCGCTTCTGCGTGCCGTCTGAGAGCGGCGATCGTCTCCGTCGATTTCAACCGCGCCTTTGATAGAGTGCACCAAAACTTCCTCCTACGAGTGATGGACTGTATGGGATTCCCCCCGGGCCTCATCGACGCCCTACGGCGTCTTTGGACCGCAGCCAGCTCACACGTCCAGATCAATGGAAGGACGGTAGGACCAGTACCCATTAAGAGGTCTCTACGACAGGGTTGTCCCCTTTCTACCTACCTTTATGCAATCGCACTCGAGCCACTCCTAGGGGGCCTTAACCACCGCCTATCTGGTATCACGCTGCGGGACGTCACCTTTCGCTATAGGACATACGCTGACGACCTGCTACTGCTGGTTCGTTCCAATGACGAAGTTCAAAGCGTACTAACCTGGATTGAGCGATAGGGACAGGCTGCAGGCAGTCTTCTGAACATCAACAAGTCGGCGGCGTTGGACATTGGGCGTGGTCTCGGACCGGAAGCCTCGCTTCCCTCCCACCAGTTTCTGATCTGCGATATTTGAGCATCACGTTCAAGAAAGATGTACGTAAAACAGCTGCAGCAAACTACCGACGGTTATTACAGATCATACGCGCAATGGTGCGACAGAACCTGCTCCGGGACTTGAATCAGCTACAACGTGTTGAATACCTGAACCTCCACGTAGCATCCAAACTCAACCACGTGACACAGGTCCTCCCACTACCGCTGCAGATAGGTCGCCGGCTTCAGGTGGCCTTCAGTTACTACGTTTCCGCAGGTCATATCTTTAAAGTACGATACGACACTCTTACCCTCCCAGTGCACAAAGGAGGGCTGGGATTGGTCAACGTTAGGGCGAGAGAAGCTGCCCTTTACATGAGCAACATGAGGAAACGATGGAAAAGTCAATATACCTCTCTCACGGGTCGTTTACTACAGGTTCTGATGCCAGCCTCTAACGTCCCGCCGGTGTCGGTTGCGCACGTCGCACCACAGCTCTCCCATGTGTCGACCTTCATTCTTGATTACAGCTATGTCAGCTTGAACCTCTCCGCCACACGTCCACCGAAGGCGAAAGATTTTTATACCAACCTTCTGCGGGCTGTTCACCATAACGTGGTGGAAAACAAGTACCCTACGGTTCACTGGCCAAGAGTGTGGAAAACGATACACCACCACTTTCTGTCATCCACGGTGCGTTCGAAGTGGTATCAGATCGCCAACAAAAAATATGCCACACGCCAGAGACTTCACACTATTGGACTGGCAGACTCCCCTTATTGCCCAGATTGTCACCTTTTGGATACCGATGAACATCGTTTTACTTGCACATCATCGTCCGGAGTTTGGCGACTAACACAGAAGATACTGGCTTGTTACTTCCGGGTCACACCTGATATGATTGACCCGCAGACCCTACTCTGTCCCGATGAAACTTACTTTCCGCCTGCAAAATATCATGCGCTTACATGGTTCAAGGGACTTACCGTCGCCTACATCTTTAGCGACGGAGAGAAAGAGCAGCTTGATTACTGGTGGTTCCTACAAGATGCTCACAATGCCCTCGAACGCACAGCGAAATACCGTACGCTCTTCGCAAATTATTTACGCAGCGTTTTCGTTAACCCCCCATTCAGCTGGGGAGTGCCAGGCTGTGGTTAATGTGCTGTGCCGCATCACACTAACGGCTCAACGTTCTGCCTTGTCAGCCATGACCAAAGGAAGAGACAAGCTGCTGCAAGGATACTGTTTTCCTCGAGGCACTAGCGAAGCAGAATGGCCCCGTTGCAGATGCCCTTCAAAGGCGCTATTGGAGATTTCAGATAACGATGGCAAGGCTCCAAGTGGAACCAGTTACATTATTGAAGAACCTTTTAGTTAGAATTACATCAGTGGTTTATATTTTTATTTTTTTGATTACTCTTTTATGCCACCGTTGTTGTTGTAACACTTACTTGTAACACTTAGTTACTAGAATTCTTATTTGTACACGCTCCCTAAATGTAATCATATAAAAAAAAAGAAAAAGTGGCAACGAATAGCCCTAACCTTGATTCCCATACTTCCCCTGGTCTGTAGGCAGCTCTCTGGGGTGGGTTTACTCAGGAGCCAACGCCTGAAGTGGATCAGATTTTTTTTGTTATAGGATGACAAGTGGCGGTGGCACTTAGGTTTTTTTATTTTTTTATTTTTTTTATTTATTTTTTTAGTTCCATTAAAAAAAAAGGTTGGTAGAGCACTTGCCCGCGAAAGGCAAAGGTCACGAGTTCCAGTCTCGGTCCGGCACACAGTTTTAATCTGCCAGGAAGTTTCATATCAGCGCACACTCCGTTGCAGAGTGAGTATCTCATTCAACATACATAACGTTTCGCATTCGTTGTACTGTTTTCGGCTGAGAAAAAAAAGATGCGGTGCATTATTTTCTAGGCAACCCTCGCATACGGCGAAGGTTCCATGATGCAGTCTGTGTTAATTTGCCACTAAACAAAGGAACAGGAAGTGATACAGACTTCGCAAAACCACTACTTTTCATGTCCCTGTTCACTACACCACTTGTTCTGAGAGAGAGTTTCGGAGATGCTGCGAAGCGGAAGTTGCAAAGAGCAAGTGTGAATGAGCGTATAACTCAATGCATTGCCTCGTCCGAGCGGCCGGACAGCCCGTGTCAAACTTCCTACCCTCCCTGCGGCATTTCCCGCTCTGCGCCTCTATTTCATAGTTCTCAACGAGGGGGTGGACCCACTCGTTCCTGGCAGCATAATGAAATCAATTAAAGAGAAACTCGCCGGCGGACAAGTAAACAAAAGGGACTGACCATCGTCTCGCAGTAAACAGCAAACTCGAAATGAAACCGAGCGCCGCGCGCAAAGGAATTCCTCGCCGCCAAGTGCTGTGGCGAACAGCTTTGTTGTTTCGGTCACCACTCCAGTGGAGAACGGGGGCGGCGCGGCGTGCTGGGAGCCGCCGCTGCCGATTTCATTAGAGACGCGGGCCAACACTAATTGAGTTCTCAATACCATAAAACTCGGTCCCAGACCTCCTCCCTTCCTTCCCCTCCCCCCCCCCCCCCCCCAAAGCCATCCCACCCTTCCGCTCCCAGGCCTCGGGCTCTGCCGGAATATAGATTATTAGCCGTTTCCTGCAGTGAAAAGGAAAAGGAATTTGGCTTTTAATAGGACCTTAGTCGTGATTTTTTTTACCCCCTTCTTCTTTTCTTTTTTGGGAACGCTGCTGTTCCCGGAAGTTCAGATTATGAATATTCAAAGGGTGAATGCAATTTTTCTCATTCCGCTTACAACGTTAGTTTACCGAAATATCCGCCGAATTGAAATCCGTTATTTAATGAACCGGCAACAGCCAAATGGATTAAAGGGATCACTGGACGGTATTTGCGATTTGATTAAGATCCGGGGCGGGAGCTCATACGATGCTTCTCGCGCGTCTCTGAAAATCTTCCGCTCCAATTGAGTGCCGTGCCTCTGCGGCCATTGCAGTCATAATACGGCTGTTAACGAAATACTCCCGTGACGTCATTCACGACGAAACTTGGAGTTTTACGTCCTTGACTAAAACTTTTATAACTTGGGGGGGTTACTTATCTGAACTGCATACCATAGAATCCCTGTATCTCATAAACTTATCTTTATTTGCAGGTGAATGCGTGGAGATTAATTGCCATAAAAATTAAAAACTTGGAGTACTTTGTTTACTTACTAAGCTTGATTTCCAGTATTCAGAAGCATATCAAACTAACTATTTGTTGAGAGAGTTAAGAAGTTCTTAACAATAGTGTTCAAAAAACTGATTGTGTATTATCACATCATTTGAGAAATAGCAGTGTTGTGACCACATATTCTTTCTTGCAGTCAACAACTTATTTCACAAAATTGTTTCTGGAAATAAACGCTGTTTACGTGCTGGAACACACGTTTTAAGTAAGCAGTCACAAATGATACAAAAAGCAAATAATAACAATTTCAGAAGACTCCCACTCAATGTTTCTTATGTTTCACCTCCGAAATTATTACAAAGCACAATTTATATACATACAGTTTGACAAAGGGCAACGGCCTTGCCGCAGTGGATACACCGGTTCCCGTGAGATCACCGAAGTTAAGCGCCGTCGGGCGTGGTTGTCCCATTTTTCGGGGTGCACTCAGCCTCGTGATGCCAACTGAGAAGCCACTCGACCGATTAGTAGCGTCTTCTGTCAAGAACACCATCATAACGACCGGGAGAGCGGTGTGCTGACCCCACGCCCCTCCTACCCACATCCTCATCTGAGAATGACACGGCGGTCGGATGGTCCCGGTAGGCCACTCGTGGTCTGAAGACTGAGTGCTTTACTGTTTGACAAATAATGTGTATATCCAAGAATTCATGGTCACACGCCTAACTGAGTGGTTTTACATAGACCATCTGTCATTTTATTCACGCTGTCTCAATGTCCACTGCAGATGCCACAAGACGGTGCGTAACAGGAGGCTCAAAAACCACAAGCACCGTTTGGTGCTCGGATCACTTTGAAATTTCGTTGAATGGTCTCCACAGCATTCCGAGACATGTTAAACAGTATGTAGGAAGTGCTCACTACTTGAAGCTGAAGTGGTTGAATGTGTGGCTATAGAGGTACGTAGCGTATCAAAATGGTTAGAATCCAGAATTTGTTAAAGAATTAATAGAAGTGTACACAGAAAAACCAAAATCTTCTTTCCCATCGCGGATTAGAGACAGAGTTTATAATGCCTAGATCAGCCGAGCAGACAAACGAATGCTCCATTTCTTCTAGAATACAATATCTGCGTGCAATATCCGAAAAAAGTGGCAGACGTATGAGGTCTAAAAACATTATTCCAGCATATTTTACATTTCTGGATCTAGGTAGAAACTTCAGGCACAAAGACAAAGCTATGGTAAATAAATATAATGAAGCGGGTGTTTACTTAGTTACATGCAATGATTGCCCTAAGAAATATATAGCGCAAATCGGTAGATCATTTCGAATAAGATTTCAGGAACATCTTAACGTAAATTACCAACAATCTGCATTAACAGCGGACATTCGCGAAGAGTGGTAGAGCATCACAAACCATTCAGAAAATCTAAAAATACTTCATAAAAAATAAAGAAGCCATATTTTGAATATATTAGGGGAAGTAGAAATTCGTAGAAATAAAAACAAAAAAGCACAGTTCACGTTGAGTAACCAGTTGGAATTATAGCACCACAGCATTCTGGCAAATTTTGATTGTATGGTTAGATGTTAGTATCTTATGAAATCTGTGTTATTCCCGCTTGTAACGGTAGCGACCCAGCGCTGCTAGTCACGAGCATATGACGTCACAGTGTTCACATGGATGCTTCCGTTCCGCCAGCCAGCAGTCTCTTTTTGTCGTTCGTGCCGGCCGCTTTTGCCTCGCTCTACGCTGAGCTGCTCTGCTGTCAAACGGTTATGGCGCTGCCACCTAAAAATTTCCAAGTAGTAAGTTCTAGAGCGGCGCAACTACTCAAGTTAACAGTAAAAATGATTTATCGCCAATCCGGCCACTTTTTAAAAAAATTTTAGCTTACATGCAGGCAAATTTTAAAGAATGAGCGCGCCTTGTTTACCTATCATCACCGTATTACTGAAGATATTCAAAGAATAGTAAATTTTGGCTAGGACTGTTGGGTATGCCTATGACCTTTTAATGTTGTGAGTATATTTTAGACATTCATTTATTAATTTTAACATTCGCAAAATGTAGAGATACTGAACTTCGCTTTTGGCGTGTAGGTTGCACCTGATGGTGCTACTCTAAGCCACAAAACCGGTTGCGTTTTAATAAACAACAATTTTACCAGCTTCCTTACATCATCGCTCATCAAAACCTATCGGGTACGTTTCGCTGTCCTGGAAGCATGAAATTTAATAAGACGTCACGTATCACAGTACAAGTACAGGAGAAAATACGGAGATTGTTAACTGGCAAGTACATCACATAAAAAAAAAATTATTATTTGCTCTGCGTCTCTGCCTGTCCGTCCGATAAGACCCCCTTTTTTGATTAACAGTTAGAGGTATAAAGTTGAAAAGTACGTTAAATTCTAAGGTCTACGATTCCTTGGTGGAGTAAATAATTTGAGCTTCTAAGTCAATGCTGTCAAAAGATACGCCCATGTGTGTCACATATTTTGATATTCTGTGCCCCACTCATCCAAATCTATAGACTGAAGAGCCAAAGAAATTGGTACACCTGCCTAGTATCGTGTAGGACCGCCGCGAGCACGCAGAAGTGCCGCAACACGACGTGGCATAGACCTGACAAATGTCTGAAGTGGTGCTGGAGGGAACTGACACTACGAATCCTGCAGGGCTGTCCATAAATCAGTAAGAGTACGAGGGGATGAAGATTTCTTCTGAACGGCACACTGCAAGGCATCCTGGATACGCCCGATTATGTTAATGTCTGGGGAGTTTGGTGGCCAGCGTAAGTGTTTAAACTCAGAAGAGTGTTCCTGTAGCCACTCTGTAGCAATTCTCGACGTCTGGAGTTCGCACTGACCTGCTGGATTTGTCCAAGTCCTTCGGAATGCACAATGGACGTGAATGGATGCAGGTGATCAGACAGGATGCTTACGTACGAGTCACTTGTCAGAGTTGTATCTCGATGCACCAAGGATCCCGTATCACTCCAACTGCACACGCCGAACACCATTACAGATCCTACAGTAGCTCGAATAGTCCTCTGCGGACATGCGGGAGACATGTTTCCAGTCATCTACAGTCCACTGTCAGTGTTGTCGGGCCCAGGTGAGGCGAACATCTTTGTGTCGTGTATTCATCAAGGGTACAAGAGTACGCATTCGGTTCAGAAAGCCCATATCGATGATATTTCGTTGAATGGTTTGCACGCAGACACTTGTTGATGGCATAGCAGTGAAATCTGCAGCAATTCAAATGGTTCAAATGGCTCTGAGCACTATGGGACTCAACTGCTGAGGTCATTAGTCCCCTAGAACTTAGAACTAGTTAAACCTAACTAACCTAAGGACATCACAAACATCCATGCCCGAGGCAGGATTCGAACCTGCGACCGTAGCGGTCTTGCGGTTCCAGACTGCAGCGCCTAGAACCGCACGGCCACTTCGGCCGGCTCTGCAGCAATTAGCGGAAGGCTTGCTTTTCTGTCACGTTGAAATGTTATCTTCACTCGTCGTTGGCCCCGTTCTTGCATGATCTTTTTCCGTCCACAATGATGTCGGAGATTGGTGTTCCACTGGATTCCTGATATTCACGGCACATTCGTGAAATGGTCTTACGGGAAAATTCCCACTTCATCGCTACCTTGAGGATGCTGTGTCCCATCGCTCGTGCGCCGACTGTAACAGCTCATTCAAACTCACTTAAATCTTGATAAAGTTCCATTGTAGCAGCGGCAACCGATCTGACAACTACAACGGACACTTGTTATCATATACACGCGTTGCCGACCATAGTGCCGTATTCTGCCTATTTACATATCTCTATATTTGAATACGCCTGTCTACACCAGTTTTATTGGATCTTGAGTGTAGATGAACTGTGTCCTCGGAGTCTCTCGTTGTGTCATGCTGTTGTAATATCATCTCACTTTACAAGCCATGTCAATTCGTATCTCAGACAGCGGACGTCTCAGTCTTTGTTTTAACCTAACCTTCACCTCACTTGAAGCAACACGCGATTCACTCTCCACGTTTAATTGTGGGTCTCTTTTCCCCGTTAAGTAGCTGAGGTAGGTTAATTGCTAAAGTGCGTCCAATAGAAAGACTTGCATCAGACGACTGACCAACATGAAATTATTATTGTTATCTACAGACACAGTGAAAGGGTACAGTACCGCCCGACATTGAAAATAGGTACAACATACTTCATTATTTTTGTCAGAAGAACACATTGTTTTTATAAAATAACTCAATTTCAATTAATACAGCGAAGCCGGATACCAGTGTGGGAAAGAATGACAATTTATTTATTTAATTGATCACATGTGCACTCCCACAAAGTAAATCCCTACATCCAGTTTGGTGAGATCTGTGAAATGAATGAATGTATGGTCGTCTGCTAACCGCAGATAGTGAATGTGAATATATGATCATCTTTGAGTCGATCCTTTGGCCACCTTTGGTGGGACCAAAGAGATTAAATTTGCCTGAGCTTTGAGCGCCTGAAATGTGGCTGACCAATGCGGTAGAAAGGTGCTCCCCCACTTCGACAGAGGTGGGAGAGAACCTCAAGAACGGCCATGTTTCAGCACTCTGCCGCTGGATCTTGTGCTGTTAAGACCTGTTTTAGTTGTGCTCCGTAATGACAAAAGAGTGGAGACATGGTATGCATGTGGAATATTTAAGAGTAGTTTGAAATAATAATTTCTCTATTTCAGGAACTTTTGTGGGGAGAATTAAATGTCAGGCAGGTAATATTAATGGGACTGTAGTCATCTTCGGAAGTGACCAACGGTCACAATTAAACCACGTGTAGCAATAAGTTGAAATTCTTCCGTGTGCTTAAGTTAAGCTGAATTACTAGCGTGTGTACAATAAGTTGAAATATTTAAGAAATAGCGTGTGTACCATAAGTTGAAATATTTAAGAAATGGCGTGTGCAGGACTTGAAATTAGAGACGAGTACTTCCACGTGGTGAGTACTGTGTGAGTCTCAAACTGTGTATGAGACAAAAGATAAAGAGAAGTACTCGTCCTTGGTATCAGTTGAGGACTCGCATGTGTGATGAATACGTTCTTAATATTACTTTGCGTGATATGATTCCGTGTGACGCTAGAGTCAAACTCTGAGAGAGAGGCAAGGTGAGTCGGCCATCTATCCAGCAACGCCACTTGGCTTGCATTGCACAGGAAGACGTGCATATATCTCCAGAGTTCATAGTAGGAAAGTGGAATTATGAAGTGGGTCAGTGTCGTGTGAAACTGGGATAAATATTAATTGAGGTGGGAAAACTGAAAGTGATAATGTTGTGACTACTCTCTGTGTAGTATTTCATGTTGTAGTGTGGTGTATGTCATGTAATTTGGTTATGTGTGGTTTGCATGAGAGAGTAGCGAGGTAGTTTCAAAAGATTAGTGGGTTATGCTTGTTCCTCCGGTACCGCTCAGTCTGGAGGAAAGTTTAGTGATGATGATTGTGAGAGTCGAAGTGTGAGGTATAATAAAAGATCCACCATCCTATCCAGAAAGTGCACTGTAGCGTAAAATAATTACGAGACCATAATATAGAGATTCACCATTGTAAAGCCATGCCCACTGGGCGGAATTTCTCATGTGTTATTGTTGTGGGTTATAGAATTTGTGTGTTTAGGTTAGAGAATTTATCGGAATAAATAAGATAGTGAAAAGAAAGAGATTGGTGGACTTTTCCTTCGAATTGTATGTTGTCATAATGTCCCGAATTTATAATGTGTGCGCCATTCATATTCAGTGCGGTGGCCACGTGTTGACAAAAGCCGTTAAATAAAAGACAAAAAGAAAATGTGGTATTGCCAGTGCATAGTGTACAGTCAGAGTTCTGTAAATTACTGATAGTCAGATGCGTGTTTCCGTTGCTTATAAATCATATAGGAGGATAACTTGTAACCGAAGTGTGAGTATTAGAGTTCATATTACTCGATAAATAAGAATGAATCCACTCGCTTGGCAGACCACTCATCTTGCAGATCTGACTGCTTGATGCCACAGTATGAGCAAGGCGTGTGGGTGCCTCTCAACAGTTAGGTTTTTACGGCATTCTCGGTGCACGAGTCCTACTCCGAATTTGATTGTTTGTTTGTGTGTGTGTGTGTGTGTGTGTGTGTGTGTGTGTGTGTGTGTGTGTGTGTGTGTGTCTGTGTGTGTGTGTGTGTGTGTGTGTGTGTGTGTGTGTTAATAGTTCAGTGCCAAGTGTACAAATATTATGTCAGAAACCATGGATTGATTCTTAGTGTTTTCGTGTGTAAGTCATGGTTAGTGAATCTGTCGATTAGTTTTAAATCGTTGAACGTACCTGCTACACAATGCACAGGAAAATAGACCTGGTAATAAGGACAGAGAAAGGTAGAGAACGCCGAACTGTGCAAAGTTTGCCATAATAACGCGACGGTGAACTGCACCATTGTGGAGCTACGATCATAAAACGGCAGCAGTTCAGCCACCAGCGATAGTCAACGCCCGTAAAAACCTGGTCGCAAAACGTTATGAGGTTGCGATGCGACACAACATTCACAATGTGCTAGGGTTTTCGAGAGATAGTGTGCCAGTCAGTTCTTCGAATATGTCAACTTAATTTTCTGTAAGAAATGTGGTTTGAGAAAAACATATTTAAAATTTAATTTGCGTTTATGTGTTCGGTGGTTACGAGAAGACGTGCTTTGTTTGAACGTCGTCGCCGTTTACTGAATTTGCGGTATGGTGAGGTGGTTTCGTGTAAATTGATGTATGGGGGAATGGCGTATTTGAATACTCTGTCATAGATCATTCATGACGTATATGTGCCAGCGTTGGGCTACTAGCCAGAATGCCGTTCGCCATTTGGCCCACCAGCCAGGAGTGATGGTCTGGAGTTTAATTTCTTTTCATAGCAGAGCCCCGTTGGTTGTCGTCTGCGGTACCCTTATGGTACAGCGGTCCGTCGACGATATTCTATGCCCGTTTTATTGCCTGTAATGGCAAGCAATCCTGGGCTCTCATTTCAGCAAGATAACGCTCGAGCATACCGGCGAGAGTTTCCACTACTTGTCTTTGTCCTTGACAAAGCCTAAGGTAGGCAGTAGGGTCGCCTGTTCTCTCCTCTGCTGAACAAATTTGGAGCATTACAGTCGGGGCCCATCAACCAGCTACGGATTTTGGCGATCTAACGTGCCAGTTGGAACAGAATATGGCACCTTGTCTCTCTGTCAATCCCAAGCCGAATAACTGTTTACATAAGGGTCAGAGGTTGACCAAAGTGTTAGTGACTTGTCCAATTTGTGAAGCTATTTATCTTGAGTAAATCACACAATTTTTTTTGAAGTTGTGATCATTTGTTTGTCTGTACATGTGCATCACATCCACCGATTTCCGTCTCACTCGGTTGCAGTGCGTCGTTATGGTTTTTTTTTTCCGCCAGTAGGCTTTCATCAGATGCTACAGTAGTTCGAAGACGACGGACGAGATGGAACGTTTCAGACTCAATACAGTTGGAGATTGCGTCTCATCTCTGAAAGGGGACACACATAAAAACATGTTCAAATGTGTGGTTAAATTTACTACTACAGCTCTCGTGTTCTTTGTGGTCCAAATCTGAGTGCTCCCTCCAGTCTCTGCCTGGACTTCCCGTAATTACCTGTTGTTAAATAAGAAATAGGTACAAGTACAAATTCATAATTTCTTTACCATTCACGATTAAATCTAATTACATAGGAAGGTCAACCATTTGTGCTGATTTATTTGGGATTTAGCAGTAAATTGTACGATGAACGGTCGTATGCAGCTAATAAAAATATAATTTCTTTGACTATACACTTTTTCTATATTACCAACAGTTCCTATTATTAATAATCAATGTGTCAGGAGTTTCTTATGAGAAATTACTTTCCCTTACTTGTGGTGTAATCAGCTTCCTCATAAAATAGAAGTAAAATTACGTAGACGTTTATCTGTTCAAAATAACCGAACAAAATCATTGTGAAATGTATATAAAACTTCAGTATGTAAACCTCGACTAGTAGTCGCTGCATGGGCATTGTATTTTGTCTTGTTTAACTAATTAACCTGGCATTGGATTAGATGTGCATGGAGCTACCGTTTTCCGATAGAATGCTGTACTGTCGATGAAACTTCGTTCCAGCTGATGCGTCTCGCCAATCTCTTTAAAAAGACGTCTTCTCAATCTGCATATCTTCTTTGCTTAAATAATTAATAATTTATTGGAAATGCACCAGATAATTGAATAGGAAGCATGCGACCAAATTTTATAATTGGAACAGTACTGTAAAAATGCTGAAGAGGTCACTTAATAAATCGTCATCAGCAGGTGAATGACTATTTCTCAATACTATGCGTTTCAGAATAATCCGTCATCAGTTATCTGTGAAACAGAGGATTAAAAGTAATGTAATAACGGCAACAGCGCTGGCATATAGCACCACAAAAATATCCGCAGGTTACATACAAGTAAGTTCGCGTACCAGATACATCGAGTTGTGCAGTTGAACTGAAGTTGTATGTTATATAAATGACTGTCAGAGGCAGACTGACTGTTACGCAGTGACAACAGCAGCAAGAAATAAGGCGGTAAGCGGCTATAGTGCACCATTAGTGGCCTACACTGTGAAAGTGACAAACAGGTGTTGTATGTGCTGCAACTCTTTAAGGAGTTACTTAACGTATAGACAATATGAAACGTTCGCATGGTTAAATTGGTAGCCTACGGCGCCCAACATCCCAGGCAAAACCCTTAAAATAATTCTGCGTACGTAAAATGATACAGGTAAGAACTTGAGAAATTACTTACAGAACTGTTCATTTAGAGCGCCAATGAAACAAATACAAGAACTGGAACAATTTTACATAAGTAAAATAATTAATTTTTCCTTTAAAAATATACAGACATGTAACAGATATTCATGTAAGTATGATATTATATAAGAATGGGTCATAAAAAGAAGTATCATTATTAGTGTCCCGAGAGAGGTGGCGCAGTGGTTAGCACACTCGACTCGCATTAGGGAGGATGACGGTTCAAATCTACATCCGGCCATACTGATTTACTTTTTGGGTGCTTTCGCTAAATCGTTTCAGACAAATACCGGTATGGTTCCTTAGAAAGGGCATGGCCGACTTTCCTCCTCATCCTTCTGTAATCCAGTGGGACCGATAACCTTCCCCCAAATGAAACACCTGAACAACTATAAACGCCTCTTATTTTGGTGCCCTACTATAGATATTGTGGATATAACAATAATATTATTACATAGAGGTAAGGAGTATAGCTGTAATCAGAGTATAGTAACGGCATGAAAGTCAGTTTCTAACATTTCTGTTGAAATGTCATAAAGCTACTACGTCGACTTTGAACATACAAGCCATATTGGATGTACTGGATCCACCTCTAATTACGTCATTATGTTAATTCACGCCACAAGTTGTATTGAATTGCGACACCATTATCGTCAAAGTCTGTTTATAGCATCTTTATAAACGCAAACAAAGAACTTTAAAGAGCCATAATAACATGCATAATTCGAAATATATCATGGAGGGTGAGTGCTTGGGATCAGTTGACACCTGTAAGTAATGGTTCTTTGTATCCATTGCTAAGCCGGTAACAAATGTTGTTCTGAAATAAAAGAGACGTAAAATAATTTAACATTTTTTCCATTATTCCCCGTCACTGGGCGAATGTCATTAGTTGTTTATAAATAGCGAGAAAGTATGTTTGATTACAAACTTATTTTTGCACTTATCAATTCGCAAGTGGAAAATGACATGGTTTACTTAGTAATGGAGAAATGCACTGTTACGCATGATGTCCGAGGTATACACAGATTTTGATAATGTAACCTTACATATCTATGGACACCTTTCGGGACCAAATAGGGAAATTTGTAACTCGTCTGCCAGTACTATGAGCAATAGGTGACTCTTCGACTACTGGCAGTCGATTGTCTTGCAACCTCCCGATTCCTAATTAGCATATTGGATTGCGATATAAATGAACGACATCGTGTATGCCTAATGAGGTTATACAGTGAGTAAGACTATTGCTACCGAAAGAAAATAATACCGGTTAGTAGGAGCAAAGTATGCAAAGGGCCCTTCTGGAGGTAAAATCTATTCTGAATCTAATCTAAATAATGATGATAATTTTTAAATGGGTGGAATTTAGTACAGTCGCTCACGAATCAGACTGGTGGGAAAGGGTACCATGAAATACTTAATACAAAAAATACTAGTTAACAAAAAAAAAGGTCGCCAGCCCACTTAGGTAGTGAATATCCAAAACCCTAAGAAAGGCAATGCCAAAGAAAAATAAGCAAATAATCACTGGCGTGGCAACGGAAGGTTGTCACACTTTTCCACAACACAATAGTTCACGAGAAAATAAATGAATCAGAAAGCACTGAGTTTGCAGTTACTTATTCTGAAATAGTAAATTTTGAAAGCAAAGTTAAATGTTGCTGGTTAAATAAATGATTGACTGTAACTGAAACTTTTTATATAAAAAATGACGTTCAGTAAAGTCAGCATAACGTGATGCGAAACTTGTAATTGGACAAGTAATTTTATTTTAGTTATTGAAAGCTTGTGACGAATTTACTTTAAGCAAATGAGCAACCGATTTACTTTTAACATAAGAACAATAAAATAGGTATCAAGCCAACAGAAGTTACTAGCAAAGCTAAATACCGAATATGTAAAGTTGTGCACTCTTAATTTTTCTGTATCTTTAGTTATTAGTTTTGCTAGTTACATTTTACATTACTGTAAATAACTGAAGTTAGTACTAAAAACTGTAACATAGTGAACAGTTACAGAGGCAACAAAATGTAGACTGAACTGTTCATTAGTAAACAAACAAAACTGACAGTAAATAGTGAATCACATCTCATATTTTTACGAGACTCGGTGGCTGCATGGAAAGGCATTGTCTCAGGACAATGACAACACAGGTGCCCTATAAGGTTATTTTTCGAGAAAGTTAATCATTAAAATTTCTTAAGGAAATGCCACTAGGTAATGCCTGTACAATATTACTTATACTCTGCAAGTTAAGTGGTACGGCGTTGTAGCTGTGAGGACGACGAAGAATGTAGCCGACGACTATGTTGTGCTGGTGCTGCTGCTACTGGTGCTCATTGAGAACCACGAGGCATCTCTTGAGCCACGGATAATTATGGGACAGGAAATAGAACTGCAGCTGTCTCTGCCTGTCCATGCCAACCGTGCTCTCAATAATCGCAGATTAACGCGAAGTAGGTGCACCTACATTGCCATGCCCGTAAGCGCACATGGGGTCTGTGGAAGCGCCCATCAAACACTTCGGCATTCTTTCAACACTCAAGCTATTGTTTCTTCTCTGTGCTCGCAGTACCTTTCAATACGCAAAGATAAAGAACGGCACAGCTACTGCTATTTCGTCATTGCTATCGATACATTTGAACAAAGTTCCTTCGGTGATTACTTAGCAGTTTACAATATCTACATTATAATTACAATCGATTACATACGTTCAGAAATAAGTACACCATTACATCCAGTACCTATTAAATATAGTTTCTGTAACGCGGTTCAGAAACAGCAGTATACCACAAGTTATCGCCGCCGGAGTGGCCAAGCGGTTCTAGGGGCTTCAGTCTGGAACTGCGCGACCGCTACGGTCGCAGGTTCGAATCCTGCCTCGGACATAGATGTGTGTGATGTCCTTAGGTTAGTCAGGTTTTAGTAGTTCTAAGTTCTAGGGGACTGATGACCTCAGATGTTAAGTCCCATAGTGCTCAGGGCCATTTTTGAACCACAAGTTATCAACAGATACTAAAACGCGAAAACTTTGGATGGTGCAGAAGATACTTTGTCTGCATTTTAGGTGTCACAGTCTTACAGCGTTTTTCATGATATTATTACTACCCAAAATGAAGATGATCTCGTCTAAGAACCTCGTAGAAAAAGGATACCATCAGCTGCAATTATCCCTAAAAATTTTCATTATAAAAGTAGTAAGTGTCGACCCTTTATTATCGTCATCTTGAGGCACCTAAACAAATAACAAATGGAGATATCGCCTAGGTATATTCTTTTCTTCTAGAGATGTTAAATGCAGTGCGAATATCCAGATTGTGGGTAATAATGGTCAAATTACATCTTACATAAGGCACCCAGTCGTGGACACCGAGTCACATTAAGAGTTACCACAGCGTGCCCTCGTAACGTACTCATGAAGTAACAAGTGCTATCGACACGGGATATCAAATTGATTCCATATTTTTAGATTTCCAGAAGGCTTTCGACACCGTTCCTCACAAGCGTCTTCTAACCAAACTGCGTGCGTACGGAGTATCACCTCAGTTGTGCTACTGTATTCGTGAATTCCTGTCAGAAAGGTCACTGTTCGTAGCAATAGACGGAAAGTCATCGAGTAAAACAGAAGCAATATCCGGCGTTCCCCTAGGAAGTGTTATAGGCCCTCTATTGTTCCTGATCTATATTAACGAATTAGGAGACAATCTGAGTAGCCGTCTTAGATTGTCTGCAAATTATGCTGTCATTTACCGTATTGTAAAGTCATCAGATGATCAAAATGACTTGCAAAATGATTTAGATAAGATATCTGTCTGGTGCGAAAAGTGGCAATTGACCCTGAATAATTTATGTGAAGTTATTCACATGAGTACTAAAAGAAATCAGCTAAATTCTGATTACGCCATAAGTCACACAAATCAACTAAATACTTATGGATTACAATTACAAATAATCTAAAATGGAACGATCACATAGATAATATTGTGGGTAGAGGAAACCAAAGACTGCGATTCATTGGCAGAACATTTAGAAGGTGCAACAGGTCTACCAAAGAGACTGCTTACACTACGCTGGTCCGCCCTGTTCTGGAGTATTGCTGTGCGGTGTGGGATCCGCATCAGGTGGGACTGATGGATGACATCAAGAAAGTACAAAGAAGGGCAGCTCGTTTTGTATTATCGCGAAATAGGAGAGATAGTGTCACAGACATGATACGTGAATTGGAGTGGCAGTCATTAAAACAAAGGCGATTTTCATTGCGACGGGATTTCTCATGAAACTTCAATCGCTAGTTTCCTCCTCCGATTTGGAAAACATTCTGTTGGTTCGCAGTTACATAGGGAGAAATGGTCATCACGATGAAATAAGAGAAATCAGGGCTCACACAGAAAAATTTAAGTTTTCGTTTTCCCCGCGTGTCGTTTGAGCGTGGAACGGTAGAGAGACGCCATGAAGGTGGTTCATTGAACCCTCTGCCAGGCACTTCATTGTGAATAGCAGAGTAATCACGTAGATGTAGATGTAACGTGACGGTGGAAGATGGTATTGACCTTGGCGCGAGACGTCAGTCGCAGAAACTAGCTCTGAATAGTCGCCGGAGTAGCTCCCGTAGCGAAGCGACCGGGTCACACTGATTGCATGATGAATTCCTTCCGTACCCGGCTCTAAGGACATGATGGGCCCCCTCCAAGCTGATGCTTCGATAACTATTACGTCACCCATTCCCACACCGTACACATGGGGCTTGTCAGATTGGTGGTCACAACAGTTAACGGGACACGAGATAATACACACCATCGCTGTTTGTTCCTAAGCATCTTTCTGACCATGTTGGACCATATGAGGAAAAATCGTAAAAGAGTATCTAAAACCACAAAACCTGTTTAGTTTTATGAAAGTGAGACTTGGACAACAAGGTAGCAATAAGCTAGATACACTCTGGCGGCGGACGTTCCTAGAAGAATCACCCAATATACAATTTTCGTGTTCTTCGCGCTATGAATTGATTTACCCAGCTAGTTAGAAAGGGACCTATGGTTTAACATGGACTCCGACCTACGGCGATACTCGCCTTTTTCACGAAAACGAACACTTTCTGAGGTACAGAAGTTATGAGTGACAGACTGAACGGGAATCGTCCTGACTCTTTTGGATCCATAGTCCAGTACTTATTCGCTCAGTCATGAATATGTAAGATAACAGAGAACATATCACACTAAAATTACTGTTATGATACAACGGCAGACCTAAGACCGCCTCCTTTTGTAGGCATATTTTTATAATACCAAAAAAAGAAGAAGAGACGTAGGATGACCAAACAAAAGAAGGAGTCAATTATTCGATTAGTATCGGAACGTAATCTTTCTCCTCAACTTTATTTGCAAGATGACCATGACAGAACTCTAACAGACTTGACGGTCAGCTTTTCAGTGCTTCTGCTCTGTTACGATGCTGCTGCAGTAGTTAACTCAGTACATAACATTCACAAGAAACTCATCAAGGATCCAGGAAACAAATTTGTTGGGAACTATAAATTAATCAAAGCTTTATTAACAGCGACGTGCTGTCCACTTCCTCATGTATTAGTTGCTGTGCATAGAACTATCTAGTTTTTCGGTATCTCGAAGAGGAACCGGGCTAAAGTAAGTATTACAGCGAAGTGATCTAGCACCCTCGCGTATAACTAATTTCTAATAACAGACAGCCAAGTCGTTCGTAAAATTAACCTCACATAATAGTGCACCTGTGAAATGAAAGGAGTGAAAGTTCCCTACGTCAGCCCAACGAATCAAACGCTATCGGCAGGCAAGTTCAGTAGAAGTTTGTTCGTTTTAAAGTGGATAATTTGTTAAATGAAATTCCGCCTCCTAAGCTGAGTAGTTACGTGCTTGCCTAGCATGCAGGGGCACGGGTTCGATTCCCGGCGCCGGCCGAAGTGGCCGTGCGGTTAAAGGCGCTGCAGTCTGGAACCGCGAGACCGCTACAGTCGCAGGTTCGAATCCTGCCTCGGGCATGGATGTTTGTGATGTCCTTAGGTTAGTTAGGTTTAACTAGTTCTAAGTTCTAGGGGACTAATGACCTCAGCAGTTGAGTCCCATAGTGCTCAGAGCCATTTTTTTCGATTCCCGGCCAGGTTGAAGAACTGCTTCGCTCGTGGACTGGTTGATGTGTTGTGCTCATTATCACTTCGTCCTTATCACAGGCACGTGAGTCACCCACTTTGGCATCAACTGAAATAAGACTCGCACTCGGCTGCCGAACTTCCCCGAACGGGGCGTCGGGGCCAGCAATGCCATACGATCATTTCATTTTTGTTAAATGAAATCCCACTTGTCACGTGTTATTAATTGAGGCCGCTCACAGTGAAACACGAAAATGTATAGTATCTGAGAAGCATCCAATTGCTTCATAATTGTGCTGTAATGAACGAACATCTATTAACAAATTTTTCGCGTTGCGATGAAACAGTTCTTCCTGCAATATGGCTAAGTTATGTAACTCAGTAACTTTTTACAAAGTTCTTCACGATATTAAATTTCACTGTAACCTGAAGCCCGCATACGTCTCTCACACACTGATATCGACGACTGATCATTGGCGACAGTAGCGGCTAATGTTTCGACAAACTGCAGCATCCGTAATGGCGTACCGTTTTATAGTGAACTCCTATTAGCACTCGCTGAGAACCAGGCTAGCGGCTACGAAATGCCTCTAATTCTTCGTTTAATACATCATAGTATTACGATGTGTGATATCATTAATGCGGTGTATTATTATGTTTTGTAAATCGCTTATTCCCTGTGAGGTTGGAGGAATATTATCCCTTTGCTTCAATAAACCTTACTAATATAAAATCAAATCGCTGCTGAATCAGAGACCATCACCTCCAACAGCGTATGGAAAGATGAAAATTCACTTCACCCGAGAAAAAAAAATCTATACGGTTATGAGCCTTTTCAATTACATTCGGTGCTAAAATACCCAAGCTGTTTTTCAGTTACAAAAGAGTAGTCAATATACCATCTGTTTACTACTTTTAAGTATGAAATTAGATTTTCAGTTTTAATTTAAGGAACAATGGAAATATTATTAAACGATTTTTGGGATGATATTTTCCAGTTAAAATACATGTGTTCTTCAAATTCCTGCTATTGTTTGCACCTTCCCTAGAAAAATGTTTTATGGAATTAAGTGAAACTTGGTGTCACGTAAATTCGTGGAAGTCTGGATTGAATCATACAAAAAATTATAGCGATCACAATAATTCAAGTACTTTGTCACTACATAATGACTCCCATCGTACGACGTGCCCAGTCTTTCACCGCCACAATGCTTTATCAGCCCCATAGCATATAGGAAGTTGCCATTTCCCTCAAGCACACTAATCACCGTTAAGTTGTAGTTTCTACATTTGAAACTGTTACACGTGCATGAGCAAATTCCTTAACTCTACCGAGCGAGGTGGCGCAGTGGTTAGACACTGGACTCGCATTCGGAAGGACGACGGTTCAATCCCGCGTCCGGCCATCCTGATTTAGGTTTTCCGTGATTTCCCTAAATCACTCCAGGCAAATGCCGGGATGGTTCCTCTGAAAGGGCACGGCCGACTTCCTTCCCCATCCTTCCCTAATCCGATGAGACCGATGACCACGCTGTCTGGTCTCCTTCCCCAAACCAACCAACCAACCAACCTTAACTCTCACTTGATTCGTGCTAGCCAGATATGACAAACAAGAGACCCTTTGCATCAGTTATGAAAGTTAGCTCCGGACGTTGACTAAAGAGAGAGCCATCGAGGGCTCTATTTTTTAATGAAACGTTAAGCGGCAACGAATGCGAGAAAAGTCACACTACCGGATCAAAAGTATCCGGACACCGCTGTACGGAAGTGACACCTAGATATCACAAGACGCAGACCCGCCAGTAGAAAAGGAGGCGATAAGTATTGTGTTTGCAGCAGGGAAACAGAAACAGTAGAGTGGGTCGATCAGGAGGGTTCAGTGACTTCGAAAGTGGATTGGGAACTTGATGTCACGTAAAGTATTCTTCAGGGACATTTCAACCTTCTAAAGCTGCACAAATTGACTGTTAATGACGTGACTGTGAAAGAAAATGTGAAGAAACAACCACAGCTGAAGCAAGATTAGGTACTGCACAAACCGACTGCTGGTGATGTGACTGTGAAATGGAAGCGCGAAGGAACAACCACAGCTGAAGCAAAATTCGGCACTCATATACCGACGCCCAAGGACAGTCGAGCATTGTGATGGCTAGTTGTAAAAAATAACATGAAAGCAGCGAAAGCATTAACCCTTGAATTCCAAACTTAGTCCAGGTAACACGTGCGCAGGGAGTTAAAAATTAAGAGGCACAATAGTCGCGCATCTCATCATAAGTGAAATGTTACTACAATCATTGTTAAGGGACACTTGAGACGTGAAAATCGAAGAAGCTGGACAGCGGACGGCTGGAAACGATTTGGGATAATGAATCATTCCGCTGGAAGGATTAGAGTTTGATTAATACCTGGAGTAGGTTTACTGCCGTCGTGTAAATTTCGGAGGAGATGGTTTTACGGTTTTCGTTGTGGTATGGCTCCTTATTGTGCTTAAGAAAACGATAAATGCAGACGAATATGAACATACAGGGGACAGGCAAAATAATGTGAAAAACTGTAATTACATGGAAATGGATTACTAATAAGGGGTTGGACCGCCATTTGTCCGTAATACAGCTGCGATTCTTCTTGGAATACAGGCATATAATGATTGTACAGTCTCCAGAGGAATGATATGTCACTCTTTAATGAGAACCTCTTCTAACTACTGTTGTGACGAGGGAGATGACCTATACAGCGAACAAACAGCTTTAATATCATAATTTCGAAAATTAAGGCAAAGTCGCACAACGGATATGACTGAAAAGCTGAACTTGAATATGGGTGACAAAAGAAAACATCAAACATGGTTATCACAACTCACACAACAAGGAAAGGTTTCATCAAACTATCTAATGTCACAATAGCTCATAGCAGGGCCATGTTTGCTGCTAAAGTGTATGGACTTGATTCCAAACACTGAAATAGTAATATAGGTAATTAATAAGTGCACAATGGTTACAGTGCTAATACTATGGTCCAGAAGAGAGGGTGGAAAGGAAATTCAAAGAAGGTTGTATAGTTTTCTGTGACAAAGTAAATTGCCGATAGCTGATGTATCAGTTAACAAATTAAAGGAAGGACACAGAAAAGTACGTAGGATCACTAGTAGCCCTTGATAAGTCATTGTTGAGTTCAAGTAGCAAAGTGCGTGAATTAAATCAGAAAAGTGAAAGCATAACTCGAAACAAATAACTTGAGATCCAACTGTCACGTCATGTAGTAATACTGCACATGCTTACCATAAATCGGTTGCAGAGAATGGCTCCCGTGATAGCTGAAAGTGACAAATCCTCCCGAGCATCAATGATCGGCACTGAGACAGGTACTCAAAACGAGCATCAGCCAGAATGTTGTATGCTGGAAAAGCAGATGCAGGCCCAGTGTTGTCTCCCTGGAACAATAGAACCTAGTCTTCCCTCTCTGAAAATCTAAGACAATGTCTTCACAATAATTCCTTCTGCCACTACGAGTTTGCTGCTATGATTATGCAGTCGTATAGTGGCTGCACGAGACCACTTGGTAGTTTTACTTCCCGCTACGAAAATAATTTTGCTGAGCCAATCGTGTGTTCACTTACAGAGCTTACACATCAGTTAGTGCTGACCGACTTTGCGTCCAGCAGATTTCTTTCACTCTGTTTGTGTCTCTCAATTTTTCTCATCCCCTTACAGATTCCTATCTTTTTAGAAAGCATTGTTTCCACTGCGGCCCACAATAGCAGTTTACAACTCGCCGAGGCCGGCTTTCTCCCACGAGCTATCACCAACGGCATGGACCTCGGCCGTTGCAAACAACACCTGGCGCCCAGTGTATAATTACTAGCGACTCTGCGTTTTAGCGAAAGTACTGTTTTATGGCCCATTTGTGATCCTACACCTGCGGCCCTCGCATTTCCATAGTCAACCAGCGGTCTCAGCTCACAGAAAAATTACGTATATCTTTCACCACGATATGGAAATCAAATGAAGAGGTACAGATTATATTCACAATCATTTGTATTTGTCTCATTTACACAAATCAAAAAATGTTTTCAATCACCACGGTTCTGAGAGTTTCGGACCATGTACAGAAAATTGGAATGCAGATCAACATAAACTTCATTTCCGCCCCTTTTATTGCTCACGAAAACCACATAAAGCATGTTATACTACCACACAGCGAGACCTTCAGAGGTGTTGCTCCAGACTACTGTACACACCGGTACCTCTAAAACACAGTAGCACATCCGCTTGCATTGATGCATGTCTGTATTCGTCGTGGCATACTATCCACAAGTTCATCAATTGTCGTGCATAAAGACGAGTGCTTCGCCAATATGCTGCCGATATGGTTGCACTATCTATCGGGGGATGGCACTCACGATTGTCTGGTTTAAGGCATATGCGGCACTCATCGGTGAAGAGGACGTGATGCCAATCCTGAGCGGTCCATTCGGCATGTTGTAGGACCCATCCGTATCGCGCTTCATGGTGTCGTGGTTGTAAAGATGCACCTCGCAATGGACGTTGGGAAAGAAGATGCGCATCGTCCAGCCTATTGCGTACAGTTTGGGTCTTAACACGACGTCCTGTGGCTGCACGAAGAGCGTTATTCAACATGGAGGCGTTTCTGTCTGGGTTCATCCGACCCATAATCCGCAGGTAGCGGTCATCCACTTCAGTAGTAGCTCTTGGGCGGCCTGAGCGCATCACGTTTTGTTGGCTGTCAGGAATATCGTCAAATCTCTTTCCTTTCAAAGTTAGTTTGAGTCGAGGAGATAGGAAGAAGTCTGGAGGATTGAGATTCTGCGAGTATGGTGGATGCTCTAGTTGCACCACCCCGTTTTTTGCTAGGAACAGTTTGACAATATTGGCTGTGTGTGGGCGAGATTTGTGGGTGAACAGAAAAAAAAACAGGAACCTTGTTGTGTGTACTGGGGTCGTACCCTGCGTAGACGTTGCATGAAAGAAGTCAAATTTTCGACGTACCATGCAGCGCACAACGTCGTTCCCTCAGGTAGAAATTCCTTGTGGATAATGACTTGACCATCGGTATAGATGATGAGCATCCTTTTGATACGTGATTTTTCGGCTCTGACCTTTTTCCGACGAGGTGAAGTCGGAGAACGCCATTACATGCTTTGCGTTTCGTTTCATGGTCGTACCGAAGACACTAGGTTTCATCCCCAGTGACAATACGGTTCAAGAAATTGGGTGTTGCATCCACCGTTTCGACAAAATCCTGTGAAGCCTCTAAGCTTGCCTGCTTCTGATCTTCTGCCGAGTGATGTGGCACAAGACGACAACACTGTTTCCTCTTACCTAACTCTTTGTTAAAGCCGTCGGCACACGGACCGTGCATATGAACGTTGAGCGTTGAGCCTGCCGAGTTTCTGACGTCACAGCATGGAATAGCACGCTCGGGAGTCTTTCCGAACTTGCAGAGCAGTATCTGGCATGTCAGATATTCTGAGCGTTGACCAATGAGATGGAACAACGCCACCTACGTCACAAGCACGCCGTCTCCCTGCAGTACAGAGTTGTGAGGCGCCATATTGGCATTCATTTCAAGCCTATATGTATATATGCCGTTCCGAGCACCAGCAAATTGAGAATCACTGCAAAACCCGTTGTTAACTGTGTGATTCGTTCCAATAAAATAATGAGAAAGATCATATTCGTGGCAAAAGAATTATTGTAACTTGCGTATAATGAGAGTAGGCTATTTCAAGGTAGCGATACACTGAAGATCCACCCAAAACGGATTGTTCTTGGTACAATGAGTTATAATTAAATTTCAGTTAGTAAAATATCTACGATTACGGTTTTTAGCGAGAGGTAAGATACTATGATTTGATACAAAAGGTGTGATATTGGTTTAACGAATGAATAGCGTCGCTGTTTAAAAATGAGTTTTTTTGTTGGGGCGGTAGTTCACGTCCTAACACAACCAATTCTTTTTCGTAACATTCGCGTTTTTATTAGGTTCTGATACTTTATTATTAGTTTAATATAAATGCAGACTATGATGTTTGATGTTATGTAAATATAAGTTCACCTTTTTTTTAAGGGGTGACTTTGTACGATTGGCTTATGCTAAAGGACAGCTTACGCTACTTGTATAAAGATATTTGGTCCTTCTTCTTTTACGCTTCACAATTCACATGTTGCAAAGATTCTGCCACTGGGCAGAAACAGTGATCAAGTAAGACACCTTGGGGTTTTACTAAAATGTGGGAATGATGAAATAATGTTTATCTTATACGGAGAAGTATTCCAAATTTGTAACGCACTGTTTGTAATGGAACTTTTATAAGCCTGTGTCATTATTGATTGGACATGGTACTTTCCTTTTCGTGGACGATGGAAGAAATGTGCATTTTAATGGAGCTAACGTGGGAATTTTACGCGCGCCCGTTAAGTAAACAGCGTGACTGACGAACTAGAAACATCCCTCAACTGTCGCTGGAGTGCGTTGCAATCGCGTATACCACGCTGGGTTCCACGTACCGTACGCACAAGTCGCATCATTCCTGAGCGTTCAGCAGCACGTTGAACTCGGCACGCTCAACGTTAACGTTCGGCAGCACGGTCCGTGTGCCGACGGCTTAAGGGTTTGTCGCACGGACTCACCCTTCATCTGCAGTTCATCCGCTATCCATTCGCACAGTTAATCGACGGTCGTCCTTGATTAATGTCCTCACTTTCTCAATGTTTTCGTCACTGACGGTGGTCGCCGGTCGTCCGCTACGGGTATTGTCAGAAACACTTTCCCGGCCTCCTCGAAAACAAGCAAACCACTTGTACACGCACTTCATGGACAGAGCCTGATCCCCATAAACACGTACCAGCATTGCATTCGTTTATTTCAGTGCCTTGGCAAGCTTAAAACAGTACATAAACTTCACCCTTTGCACGTTCACTGTCCTGTTCTCAGTTCAGAACTAACGCACTAAACAAGCACTTCGTCCAACGGGTTTAACACGGAACACGCGCGAAGTGGGGACAGGTTTTCAACACCGGCCGCTACGCGGGGGTTGCCTGATCGACTGTTCTGACTTCATTCACCGAACTTTACTGACAGAGGTTGTACATTAGCTACTGCGAATACATTTAATGCCTTACGGATGTTGTGGCCAACGTGAGAGCACATTGCAAACCCTGTATCACCGTCGTGGTGATCATACACCCTATTAAGAACCATGTCCAGCCATTTCAGTGTCCAAGATACCATCAAAGACAGCGATGTCATAAGTGTATTTATTGTGTTTGAATAGAAGCGCTATTCCTCTTCGTATCATTGCGTATTTCTTTGTTACCTTCTGTACTATACCGTACTGTAGCGGTTCTTACCATGTATGTTTTAAGATTCATCTTGCTACGTAACTTGACAGTGACACGTCATGCGAAAGCTACTTTCATCCAGAAGTTTTGCATATCACTGAACATACCATTCACTGAATATTTTAGAGACATTGTAATGTTGATGCATTAAGTTGTTCTGAAACCGGTGCAGATATTCAAGACAATAAAAGCGGGTTAAAAGCTGTGAGCTACCTGGGAAAGTTAACCTTGCCTTACTGAGCAACTGTTTCACCAGGTATCCAGTCCAGCCTACCAAATTCCCAAGCAGACTAACATTAATTATAATTTTTTAAGTCATCTTACGGCAACCGGTGACATATATATATAAAAAGAGAATTTAAATACAAAGAAATAAATGAGTTTATATTTGGACATTTATTTTAACATTGATCATTGTTCCGTTAAAATTTCACCATATTAAACTTGATTCATAACTAAACTGGTGCCTTATTTAGGATTGCGAAAATGTGAGTCTATAATCTTATGGAACACATCAAATATGGAGCCAAGATTGCATTCATAAAACACTGCAATCATAAAATAACATACGAAGAACGTTGAAACATATGCAAGAGGAAATTAACCACAACCAACCGATTCAATTTTCACCCAAAGAAGTTACGTTCGTAGCGCAATCCTGTCCGTCATGAAATTACCACACACTGGTACACTAAATTCGAACCAACTCTCTGTGAAATCTTCCCGAAAAGAATAGCTGAGGGCTACTTTGATGATTACACCACATGCTTCACGTGGTCAACTTGGTTTACACAAAGAGTGTAACTCCACAATAATTTTGATAATTAAAATAAATTACATCGAAACACAAATTACAAAAGAAAAACCTGGAACTGGTTACTATCGTCTTACTATTAACCTGACGGTCAACAATTGTATAAGCACGTGGTACTGGTCTCACAAAGTACACCCCATGTGGGTTGAACATAAAGAAAAGTTGCTATATTGAAAAATATTGTCAAGACGAGATGTTATAATCTCACGCACATTCGCATTTAAGATTGGTGATCTTAGTTAGAGTTACGGATCATCCACACGTGGTTTCACTTTACTCACAAAGTAGTGACAAAGTAACTACTGGAAGATATTCTGAACTTCACACTCGAATTACACTGTGTTGCAATTTAAGATAACATTAGATATTTTAGATCTAAACCTGAAATAAAGGTGATTAAATTTTCAGTTATGCTGAACTTAAGAAATCCATTGTCCTACAGACGTAACAGAGACGCGCTTAGCCAGAGATCTTACCACTTCAGACGCTCGCCGCGGGCAGACTGGCCATGGCCCCTATCGAGGGTACCTCACAGATACAAACGGAAGTGACCAGAGAGGCAGCTTCCTATACCAACATGACAAGGGACGGACAGGACCATACCAATAATAGAAACCTCTTTGCTTCTAGAAAGCGTAGCTACCTGTTCCGACGTTGGTCCTACTGTTCTCTAGCAGACAGGCTTGTCTGCTACCATCAAGCATCAACTAGAAATACATTTGCTCATTCACCGTTTCACACAGAAGCGAAGGAGGATGTCAGTATCATATGATATACAGTATATAAAAGAAAGCGGATGTAGGTTTCGTATGAGACTGTGTGACATGAATTACATATAAACCGTGTTTTAAAGTGTGGTAGTGAGACACATCGTTCTTGAAACTTCCTGACAGATTAAAACTGTGTGGCCGACCGAGACTCGAACTCGGGACCTTTGCCTTTCACGGGCAAGTGCTCTACCATATGAGCCACCGAAGCACGACTCACGTCCGGTCCTCACAGCTGTACTTCTGCCAGTATCTCGTCTCCTACCTTCCAAACTACCGAGTTGGAGTCTCGGTCGGGCACACAGTTTTAATCTGCCAGGAAGTTTCATATCAGCGCACACTCCGCTGCAGAGTGAAAATCTCATTCTGGACACATCCCCCAGGCTGTGGCTAAGTCATGTCTCCGCAGTATCCTTTCTTTCAGGAGTGCTAGTTCTGCAAGGTTCGCAGGAGAGCTTCTGTAAAGTCTGAAAGGTAGGAGACGAGATACTGGCAGAAGTAAAGCTGTAAGGACCGGGCGTGAGTCCTGCTTCGGTAGCTCAGATGGTAGAGCACTTGCCTGCGAAAGGCAAAGGTCCCGAGTTCGAGTCTCGGTCGGGCACACAGTTTTAATCTGCCAGGAAGTTTCATATCAGCGCACACTCCGCTGCAGAGTGAAAATCTCATTCTGGACACATCGTTCTTGTTTATGTGTAAAAGTAACACGTTCCACTACTCAGTCTCCTCCCAGATAGAGTGAGAAACACCACAGTAAATTTAAAAGAGGAATTTATGCCGTAAATGACAACAGGTTTAAGAAATTAACATGAAAGGAATCCAACAGAGACCTTTCAACATGTTGTAAATCCAAATAAAGATATTTGTGTGACAGTTTACTGCCGGCCGAAGTGGCCGCGCGGTTAAAGGCGCTGCAGTCTGGAACCGCAAGACCGCTACGGTCGCAGGTTCGTATCCTGCCTCGGGCATGGATGTTTGTGATGTTCTTAGGTTATTTAGGTTTAACTAGTTCTAAGTTCTAGGGGCTAATGACCTCAGCAGTTGAGTCCCATAGTGCTCAGAGCCATTTGAACCATTTGACAGTTTACTTTTATTCTACCACGAAATGTTTCCCCTACAGTATCAGCACGGACTTCGTCTGTCAGAATCGTGGGGTAGGAAGCACTAACGTGTATTGGGGGCTGACTGAATGTTACCGAGAAGCGACAAAACCGTAACAACATGGGACGCAATGCCAAACGAACTGACAGACTCGAATACTCACCCTCCTTTCCGAAGCGGCCGCTGCATGAAATCGCACGGATGAAGCTCGAGGACAGGCGCAGACCAGCGGAGCGGACGTTCCTTTGACAATTCCTGCCACTCGCGCCGGTGATACGCCAGGGATTAATGACGTTAGAGGACGCCCGATAAAGCCGAAAATCAGACTGGCTAAAAGTATTGCGTATCGAGGGGCAGCGCAGGTCCGAACCATCAGATTAACGCGAATACCGGTGCAGAAGAGTAAAAGCCTGTCAGGCAGGTAGGTTTAGCTGCTCGTGTTGGCATAAAACTGTTTGTGGAAAGCAGTCGCGCAACGTCATGATAGGGATCGTAGGCCTTTAGCGAAATCAGGGTACGCCCACTCTTAGTAACTCATCCCGTTGTATCGCAAATTTATCAATGGATTAAATTGGCTTAAAATTTCTTTTTATTTTTTTGCCTGCCGGTTCTAATCCGATGACAATCACTAAGAAAATTCTTCAAAATAGTGAGCAAATGAATACTGCACTTTTAAAACAGGGCATTGTAGAATACGCACCGTCAGTAATTTTTAGGTGTATATGAAGGTAGTATCCGTTCCCGAAAGAACAGATACCATTGATGACCGTGCTGCTTCTCTAGAATAAAAAGATAATTAAATCGACACCCTAGCTGCAAACAGGTGTTGATATACATCATTGGGGATGTCCTAGAATGGCCCGATCGGGACTCGACCCAGGGATCTCCTGCTTACATGGCAGACGCTCTATCCATCTGAGCCACCGAGGGCACAGAGGATAGTGCGCCTGCAGGGACTTATCCCTTGCACGCTCACCGTGAGCGTCACATTCCCTGCAGACGCACTATCCTCTGTGCTTTCGGTGGCTCAGATGGATAGAGCGTCTGCCATGTAAGCTCGAGATCCCATGTTCGAGTCCCGGTCGGGGCACACATTTTCACCATGTCCCCAATGATGTATATCAACGCCTGTTTGCAGCTAGGGTGTCGATTTAATTATAACTTCAGTAGTATTTACGTTGCTTATTGCCTAGCGTACTGGCACTCAGCTGTCGGCTTGACTATTGGTTAGTAACCATAAGGCAGTTGACACGAACAGTTCGTGGTGAATTAGTTTGTTGTTATCTGAGAAACTATGAATAGAAAGTTAGCAGCAGAACGGTGTGTATTTATCTTGGAAACATAGTGTAAATCTGACAATAATTACAACAGTGTTTGTGGGACGTTTCCCAAAAACATCCAGCCTTCTCTTAGACCAAGTATTCGCAAATTAAAATTCAGATTAGAAGAGTGTTGGTGTATAATAAAGCTTCCTCGTTCGGATAGGCTAAAGTTTATTACTACAGAACTGAATTTTGAAGTTGTTGTGCAATGTTTTGTGCAGTCAGCAACTAAATCTCAATGCAACTCGTCCAAGGCGTATGGAACAGCAAGAAGAATTCTACGAAGGATTCAGGAAAAGCTGAAATTGATACAAAATAGGCCTAACTTACTTCCACGTCTAAATGTAGATGATTCGGGCAGGAGTATGGAATTCTGTGAGTTGTACGCAGTCCGAAAAGAAGCCGATCCCTAGTGTTAAAAAAGCATTGTTTTGGAACGACGAATCTACTTGTGATTGACAAAGTGAGCGGTTTCCATGAATCTCCATGCAGGTATGGAAGCAGCGTGTATAAGCAGGGATTTTAACGATGGGCTAATCGGGCCTTATTTCTTCAATGGTACTGTCAGCTGTGTATATTACCTAAATATGGTTCAAGAAGAGTTGTTACAGCTGAGAAATAGTCCACTTTTTGAACATCTGCAGCCGGTTAAAGAAAATTTGTTGTGGCAACAAGATGGAGCACCCAGTGTTGTGGAGTTATTGCGAGAGATTTTCTAACTCAAATTTTGACCAGTGGGTTGGCAGACAGGGTATTAATGACTAATCTCCACCGTCTCCAGATAACACACCCACGGATTTTTCAGTTTAAAAAATTAATGCGATCAATATAGATAATGTCTATTTTGAAACCAGTGAGAGCAGAATTGTTCCTCAAGGACATTATGTCTATTTTTGGAAACAACATCCTATGCTAGTTCAGACTAGCCATGTTCTTCACCCTGTCAGTACAGCCTCATGTTCCAATAGTGCACTTTTCTGAATTCAGCAATTTTGATGCAGTTAATGCAGAACGTTGATGTAAATATAAGTAATCATACCTTGAATGGTTTTTGGTCATTGCGTCAATTGCATTGCATAAATTGTACGACGTTTCTATGAGACAGATACTCCTCATCTTCAGTCGGACCTGTCCCTCAGACAGATTATACAATATGATCCTATGCTACTACTGAGAACTTTCGAGCAGTTACTACTTTCTAGAAGTCTCATACAGGACAAACAATCATCATTGTACTATGCCCTGTAAGTATGGTCGCCTTTTTGTAAGTATTCCCTATATGACGAATGTTTTACGATTGTTTCTGATTTTAGATCATTTTGCCTATTTACTGTCTTTTTCATTGCATATAGATACCTGAATATGATACATTGCTTGGTCGAATATTTATTAAAAGTGACATACAGGAATTATGTGAAATACGTTTTCAACTACTATCTTATAGCAGTTGATTTTTTTACAGTAATTAATACAGTCACATAACTAGGTACTGCAAAAGAAAAAAAGTTAATGATAAGTATAGGAAATTTAACGCCTTCCATTGACAAGATTATTAACTTTCCTACTACCAAGATCCTTTGTGTCACTAAGCACAACTGGGGTGATATAGGCACCGAGTAATTTACACAGGATATTTCCAGAATGAGATTTTCACTCTGCAGCGGAGTGTGCGCTGATATGAAACTTCCTGGCAGATTAAAACTGTGTGCCCGACCGAGACTCGAACTCGGGACCTTTGCCTTTCGCGGGCAAGTGCTCTACCATCTGAGCTACCGAAGCACGACTCACGCCCGGTACTCACAGCTTTACTTCTGCCAGTATCTCGTCTCCTACCTTCCAAACTACAGCTGTGAGTACCGGGCGTTCGTCGTGCTTCGGTAGCTCAGATGGTAGAGCACTTGCCCGCGAAAGGCAAAGGTCCCGAGTTCGAGTCTCGGTCGGGCACACAGTTTTAATCTGCCAGGAAGTTTCATACACAGGATATATTGGCACTATTTTAATGAACTGACACAAAAATATAGAATACAGTTAATAAAATTTTCTCAGGCTTCCAGTCACGTCAGGTGGTTAAAACCCCACGAGCTTTCGGCCGAGCTCCCCCCGGTCATTGTCAAGTGGTAAGACTTACTGCAGTGTCGCCGTGGCCGCGTCGTTATATAGCCGTACTGCTGGCTGTGACGTCACTGGTGCTCTCTTCCTCACCATATATGCTATGTTTTCATCCCGCATCCGTTGCAACGCCGGACGAAACACCAGAGGTGCTTACACCTACGCTATCCAGAAATATCATCCGTGGCAGAACACACCTTAGAAAATGGATGCCAAATTCTAATCGACGAAACATCTGTCGTTATGAAGACGGGCCGGCATCGGTGGCCGAGCGGTTCTAGGCGCTTCAGTCCGGAACCGCGTGACTGCTACGGTCGCAGGTTCGAATCCTGCCTCGGGCATGTTTGTGTGTGATGTCCTTAGGTTAGTTAGGTTTCAGTAGTTCTAAGTGTAAGTAGGCTGTTTAGGTTTTTTTATTGGTAATGCTACTGTCACTGTATGAAAATCACTGGCTGTGCTGTGTGCAGTCTGTGGCCGGGTGGCATCGTTGGAATTTGCTATTGTAGTGTTGGGCTATTGGCTGCTAACAGCGCGTAGCGTTGCGCAGTTGGAGGTAAGCCGCCAGCAGTGGTGGATATGGGGAACTGAGATGGCGGATTTTTGAGAGCATCAGAAACAGTACATTTGTAAGAATGGATGTCATGAACTGCTATATATATTATGACTATTAAGGTAAATACATTGTTTGTTCTCTATTAAAATCTTTCATTTGCTAACTATGCCTATCAGTAGTTAGTGCCTTCCGTAGTTTCAATCTTTTATTTGGCTGGCAGTAGTGGCGCTCGCTGTATTGCAGTGTTTCGAGTAACGAAGATTTTTGTGAGGTAAGTGATTTGTGAAAGGTATAGGTTAATGTTAGTCAGGGCCATTCTTTTGTAAGGATTATTGAAAGTCAGATTGCGTTGCGCTAAAAAATATTGTGTGTCAGTTTAAACACAGTCATGTATAATTTTTCTGAGAGGACATTTCGTATGTCGACCCTTAGCCTAGGATGCCTCACTGGAATCTTCTGATTTTTTTCTTGTAGTTTGTGTAATTAGTGTAGCTATTGTTTATTGCTAGAGCGTAATTGTAGAGAGAATCTCCTTTGTAGTTGCAGTCTTTCGTTGTTGTACAGTAAAACAATTGTGACATGCATGTAGATTTGCACCAAGTATTTCGTAACTGCGCTTGCAATTAACTAGATATTATTTTCAGTACTATGTTAATGTGTTCTCTTATTTTTGCTCTTCAGATTGTGCTTTTCTGTGTTATCGTGTGAAATATTGTGACAATAATGGCGTGTGGAAAATGTAACACTAGGCTCCAAAGTAAACTGAGAAATAATAGTGACGACGAGCGTAGCTTATCAGCACCACTGTGTAATGAGATAACAAACATTCGAATTAGTAATTTGGTAATTGTGCATAGGGAAATGGAGCGGGCGGCAAATAATGGTGTAGACAATGAAACAAGTAGTGAACAGGGAAGCATTATCGATAGATCGGTCTGCAACAGCTCGCCTCAGGAATCCGAAATGACAGAACACAATATTGCAGATACTGTAGACTCAAGTATCGGGTCCTCACCGTTTTCTCAAATGAGTCTAGACACATTTTCTGCTTGTCAAAATGTGAATGTTGCCGGTGAAAATGCACTGCCAAAAAGCATAGAGAAACAGATTCCAGACACTAATACATTATTATTGCAATTAATGCAACAAATGGAACAAAAACAGAGACAAACACAGCAAAAGCTTCAAACGTTAGACACAATGCTTGAACAAACACTTGAAGAATTAACTACTGAGTTACATAACATTGAATCGAAATGTCAAAAAGTCTGTAATGACGTAAAAACACAAATTTGTGAGCATTTTCAACCTATTTTTTCGAGGCATGAAAATGCATTACAGAATCACGAAGCAGCCATAAAAGAACTGCAAACTTTTGTTCATGAAAATCATGAGACCTTGCAAACTAAAATTGACTCAGTTGCATCTACCGATTCGGTTACGCAACTTGCAAAAACTCAGGAAAACTTAAAGGACACAGTAGATACTCTCAAAATTGGTTCAGAAAGACACATGGAGGAAATCAGTTCATTATCAGAAAAAGTAGTTGAACTTTCGGATCAGCTAAATAATTTATCTACGAAGGTAGATGATAATCTGAATGACACAAAATCGGTAATCTTTAATGACACAGAAGAGTGTGAACAAATTAGGAAATTCAAACAAAATCAGAATCAAATTAATACGCAACACCAAAGAGAAATCCGGTAAGTACAAGATCAGCTGACACAGGTAATACAAGAATTACGTATTTCAGAGGACACTCGCGCTCCAATATGGGAAGAGGGACATAGAAACACGGAACAGACACAAAATAATAACTCGGGGTACTTCGGAAATTATGGTAGAAATTGGCAAGGTACACCGAATTTTGAGATGGAACCGCCGAAACGAAGTAACAGTGGCCGATATGCGACTCGCTGACACGATGATTTTGACTATAAGCTGTTTATTACTACACGTTAATTCAAAATATTTAAGAATTCCGGCAACGACATTCATCCACAACCGTGGCTTCATCAATTCTCTCATTGTTTTCCTCCCAACTGGTCATTAGAGCACAGATTAGAATTTATGTGTGGCTATCTAGAGAATGAACCAGCTGTAAGAAAGCGATCGGTCATTCACGATTGCCACAGTGAAGGAGTATATTACCATGCCTTCCTTTCGGCATACTGGTCTCAAGCTACACAAGACCGAGTAAAATATAGCATCACAATGATGAAACATTTCGAACAATCTGAATTTTTCAGTCTTGTGAAATATTTTGAAGACATGTTGCACAAGAATCAGTACCTGTCAAACCCTTACAGCCCCTCAGAACTCATCCGCATTTGCTTAATCAAATTGCCTCAACATTTACGACATATTATTTTGGCAGGACGTAGCAAAGGCGACATTGAAGCTTTTCAGCGACTCTTACAAGAACTGGAAACTGACACTGACAATCGCGGAACGCGAAAACAGGAGCACAACAACTACAGGTCACATCCGTCAGAATTCCGCGATGACAGAAATAATAACTGGACGTGGCAAGGCTATTCTTACAACGCAAATCGTGAACAAAACAGACACCACCCATATGACAACCATTGGCAGAGTAATAGTTACAGAGAACGATCGCATTTCCGTTGTAATGAATATGACAGACATAACCACAGAAACAGACAATATGGGAACCAAAAGCATTATTATCAAGGGAGACAGAATAACTCCAGATGCAACGGTCCACCGCGCAGTTACGATTCCGGAAGAAATTCTCCACCACATAACCGACAAAAAAGAAGCTGTGTAAACTACCGGCATGACGACAGACGATATAATCGTAACGACAGGCCTGAATTGCATCTGAACTGGCGGGATTCAAACAGGGCAGGGCCCTCTCGACAAGGTGAATTTATAGAAGTTAGGTCTCCCAATTCTAATAACGACGCGCGCCAACAAAGAGATAGCAGACAATGACTCGCACCGCAGGCAGCCACGTGCCCCGGCTGGCTCAGAGAAAAATAACATAGCCGCTAACCTTTAGAAAAATTCCAGTATTCTTTACCGATGTATACCGCATGATGTTTGCGTTTAAGTTGAAACTCTGAGTACTATAAAGAGTAAAGGATTGCACCACATTTCGCATGTAAAACTGTTTATTGAGAGATAATCTGTTTTTTAACTTTGTCTTTTCCATAAAACTTTTCAATTCACATTTCTAGTATGCTTTGTCAGACTTAAGAAACTGTTACCATGCAACAATGTTTGAAGTTAAATATCCAGTCAAGAACCATGAGAACTTATTTAAACAGAAACTATGAACGCATTGTTATAGTGAACAGACCACACAGTGTTGTTATTTGTACATTCTTGCTTGTTAGTTGCACAATTATGAAACGACTATCAGGCTTACGTGCTTTGACCATATACTGCTAATGAGATTTTAATGCAATATTTTGGTTTGTCTTGAAAAGATAGTCTTTAATTGAAGTACATTTGATGTGATAAAAGATGGCAGTTGGTTTCTTTGATAGCTACACGATTATATCACGACGCTACTAATATGTGACACAATTTACATTGTTGCTTTTGTGCTGTATCTGCTTTATATCTGCACAGTTTTTCTGAATTCTTCTGGAAAGTAAAACATGTTTTAGTAGTAATTTTTGTGGTATAGCTACAGTGAGACAGCCTTTTCCGTAGCACAACAATACGTTACAGTACAGTACTTTCTTCATCACGGCAATAAGCATAATAACTACAATATCTATACGCAAAGCATTTCACTTTTGTTTATGATGAGGTGAGTACATTGACTTCAGTAGAACTTTACTTACAGAGGACGACAACTACGACACTTCCACAGAATTATCTTACAGCAAGACGCACATTTAGCGCTAAAGGACACGCATTTGAGTGATTAATTTTGTACTTAAAACATTTATTTTTAAAGATTTTTGAATTACAAAGAAAGTTTTCCATGATACACTTCATTCCATTGCTGTAATCTGTAACACCTGAGGGTATAATTACATTAATCCTCAGGGGGTACACGCTTACTTTGTGTACCATGTGTTTGGCAAGCACAAGGAGCCCTAGCTAATATGGTATTTTCTTATACAACTTCACACATGACGTTTCACCCCTTGCTTTATGTATTTATTTGCTAATTTTGTTTAACATCTAGTTTCTAGATGCACTGCAGCAACTGCAGTCTTGGTTAAAATAAAATTTAATAGATGTACTAATATCACTATTTTCTGTCTACAGACCCAGTAAAGAATAATTTTATGATGTAATTTCTTAAAAAAAGGGAGCACAAATAGACATTTCTCGTCACAGGAATTGCGTGCTTAATTTTTTTGTCAATGACTGGGTAACTTGTTTCGTAGAGTAAGTTAAGGTGATGCATCACTCTAGTGTTAAGATGTGACATAGGTATTACACATGGCTATTTTTACTGTAATATTTTTTCTGCTTGAGCTTTGTCATGTTTAGGTATAAGTTATTGCATTTGCTGCTGCTGTTTGCCAGGCATTGTGCTACTAAATTTCAGTTTGTATTACTCTGTTAAGCGAGATTTACTACTGATTTATTGTTCTTGTTGCTGCAGATTGGTTCATATTAGTGATAATGTTGCATTTGCTTTGCTAACTTATATATATATATATATATATATATATATATATATATATATATATATATATATTGCTGCTTGCTTAACCGATTTGCATTTTTTGTCATTGCTGTTTGTGCTGCTGCATTGCCTCGTCCCTTAGTTTAGCATCTGAGCTCAGTAAATTTAAGTTAGCTTAAGAGGGGGTAGACTATATACGAGAATGAGTTGCGATGAATTGGAAGAAATGCATTGAGAACTTATACAATAAAGTATAGAAAGCAGGTATAGGTAGGATTTTCTTGGAAATAAATGATGAGGTAAGATAATGGAAAATAAATAATGAGGTAAGAAATATGTGAACATATAAATACAGAAAGCATGCTTGGATGGAATGTTTTTGGTGGAAACAAATGTTGAAATAAGACGAAAGATCTATGGAATGAAGTTTTGGGTTGGACTGCAGTACCAAATGTTACACTGAAAACAAACCCTGCACTTTCCTATTGTGTTATTCTGCTATGTGTTTATGTACCCTTGTTTATTTGTGTTTTTCCTGGCTTTATGTGTTTAGCTGATGAGACTTATGTTGTAGAAGTTTTCTAATACTATGTTATTTACTTTGTAAAGATGTTTAGACATTATTTATCTGTTCTGTTTTGTTGCTCTTGTGTGAAATTTATGTTTCGAAAACTATTCTCATTATTTTATGTATTTACTTATGTCATAATTCCTGTAACACTGATGTATATGTTTATTTCTATTCCTTTGTAAAGCCCGTATTACTACAAATGTTATCTGTATTGTTATGTTATTTAATGATGTATTTTGTACCTTTGTTACTGTATTCTATGTTATAAAATTGTAATTGACACCAGTTCACCAAATTAAGTAACTTGTAAGTTACATTTCACTGCACACGTTTCTGTTGGTCATAGTATATGGGCAATATGTGAGAATTAGGGACTGATAGTGTCTGCACGTGTTAATAATTCAGCAAGGGACTGGATAACAGTATTGCTGATTATAAGGACAATTCCAAAAACTTTGTGAGTTCACAAGTGGTGGTTTATGGACTTGCTATATTGTCCGCAAGACTCTTCAATGGTGATTGTGCACCTGCACAGTCGCAACAGATGACTGCTGGCCGTCTCTACAAGGACTACAGTGGGTCTCCTTCTTTGATGGCCCACCAATACCATTATTTCTACAATGACTGCACTGGGTCTGCACCTCTGATGGCCCACCAATACCGTAATCTCTACCAGGACTACAGTGGGTCTACTCTGTGATGACCTACCTACCAATATTCTTCAAAACTTCGAATGACTCTGCGGTGGGTTTGCTCTGTTGTGGCCCATTACCTGTCTGCAAGTCAAGAGTCAGCACTGTCTTTCCGTTGGAAGGACAGCACTACTTCTTCAAGACTGCATGGAATTCCACTACGTCCGTGTGCATTCTCTTTTACTGCTCAGACTTTGAGGAAAAAAAACACTGCAATTTTACTATGATGAATGATCAGGACTGTCTTTATGGACTGTGAGAAAATTTTAGCAATTGACCAACATTGCATCAATAAGTGTGTGCATTTGATATCTTTGTTATTGTAATTATGAAAAATTTTATCAAATCATTATTGGCCACTGCCCAAAACAATTTGTAAAATTTTTTGTGGGGAGCATGGGGGCTATGTAAGTAGGCTGTTTAGGTTTATTTTATTGGTAATGCCACCGTCATGTAGCGCTCTGTATGAAAATCATTGGCTGTGCTGTGTGCAGTCTGTGTCTGCGTGGCATTGTTGGAATTTGCTATTGTAGTGTTGGGCTGTTGGCTGCTAACAGTGCGTAGCGTTGCGCAGTTGGAGGTGAGCCGCCAGCAGTGGTGGATGTGGGGAAGTGAGATGGCGGATTTTTGAGAGCATCAGAAACAATACATTTGTAAGAATGGATGTCATGAACTGCTATATATATTTTGACTATTAAGGTAAATACATTGTTTGTTCTCTATTAAAATCTTTCATTTGCTAACTATGCCTATCAGTAGTTAGTGCCTTCCGTAGTTTGGATCTTTTATTTAGCTGCCAGTAGTGGCGCTCACTGTATTGCAGTAATTAGAGTAACGAAGATTTTTGTGAGGTAAGTGATTTGTGAAAGGTATAGGTTAATGTTAGTCAGGGCCATTCTTTTGTAAGGATTATTGAAAGTCAGATTGCGTTGCGCTAAAAAATATTGTGTGTCTTAGTTTAGTGTTGATCAGAATAGGTAAAGAGCGAAATGCGAAATGTGTACGGTCAGTTCTGCTCAGCTGTTTGAAAATCTAACAATTTAAGAGGTTTATCAGCACAGGCATTCATTAATTTTTCTAAGGGGACGTTTCGTAAGTTCTAGGGACTGATGACCTCAGATGTTAAGTCCCATAGTGCTCAGAGCCATTTTTTGTTATGAAGACGAAGGGATTTTAGTATAGCGTCATAAAAGAAGCTATTGAAATGAAAACCTCTGAAAACACCATAAACAAGGACGGCGGTTTGCAGCTCAGCACAGCCTAGGACCCGGCTATCGCGATGTTAAAATGGGTGCGACGGACGCAGGATGAAAACATTATCATATATGGCGAGGAAGAGAGCACCAGTGACGTCACAGCCAGCAGTGCGGCTATATAACGACACGGCCACGGCGACACAGCAGTCAGTCTTACCACTTGACAATGACCGGCGAGAGATCGGTCGAAAATTGGTGGGAATTTAACCTCCTGACGCAGCTGGAAGCCCGAGAAAATTTTATTAATTCATATCGCCGTGAAACCATGCATTCATAAAATACAGTTGTTCAATGTAACAGTAATGACTCTATTTTCATGAATATTACGTTGAAGAAACAAAAAGAAATTTGTATTGGTATCATATTGACTCCATTGGTACTCAGTGTAATAATCAAGGAGTAAATTTTAAATAGCTGTAAATGTAATACTAAACAAAACATCACTGTATACAACTAATGCAGAGAGAGAGAGAAAGTCACATATTTTGAAAATAAGAAAAAACTGTTTTTGAAAACAAGGGAGATATTATTTTCCACTGTGGTTATGCACTCATGCTGAAACCAGGGGAACAAGCAAGGGTACAACAGCTGATTCAAGAGACCCCAATGTCAGGCACAGAAATAGACGGGAAATAAAAGTTTCATTTTTGCAGATATTTCGTAGGATTTTAGGCACCGTGTTTGCAGGTATGCCCAGCATTCGGGCAGTTCCCCTTGCATTGCATCTTTGGACGCCACCGCTGTTCAACGCAATATTCATCGTTCTGTTTTCACAAATGTTACATTCTACATCGACATCTACATTTATACTCAGCAAGCCACCCAACGGTGTGTGGCGGAGGGCACTTTACGTGCCACTGTCATTACCTCCGTTTTCTGTTCCAGTCGCGTATGGTTCGCGGGAAGGACGACACTCGGAAAGCCTCCGTGCGCGCTCGAATCTCTCTAATTTTACATTCGTAATATCCTCGGGGGCTATAAGTAGGGGGAAGCAATGTGTGCTAAAGGTCTGGGAGAAACGATTACAGAATACTAAAAGCAACAAACAAAAAGTTGGTGTCGCATTGAACTTACTGGTACTCAGTGCAAAAACGACGAATAAATTTTAATGCATTGTAAACATAAAAATGAACGAAACATCACTGGATGCAGTTGATTCAGAGGGGGAAAGTCAAATACAGGTTATCCATAATTCAACTTCCAGTTTTGAAAGGTTCTAGAAAGAGAAGCACTATTCAGAATGAGGTCAAATTTAATCAGCGTATTATTGCCGAAGGGGGAAACGTCGTGGAACAAGGAATAAAAACGAAAATTTGACCAATAAATGGCTTTGCAAGTGTCCGGATCGCGCGCTTCTTGTGAAGCTCTTTTACAAGAACGGTGACTATTGCACCAGTAGCCCTGCAGAAGTTACGGGGACTCAAGAGTTTGAAAAATGGCGTTGATCCAATGTCTGCTATTGGTCTGAGAGAAACGATTACAAAATACTAAAAGGTTCTTTTGAAGTGCAGTGTGACGTCTGTCGAAGATGTGGCCACAACATTGCAGGAGGGATCGAGCAGCGGCACGCAAAGATGCAATGCACAGGGAACTGCCCGAACGTTGGGAATGCCTACGATCGCGGTGCATAAAATTCTACGAATTTGCTTCCTGCTGACTTGCCAGCAAGAAAAACGATCGCTCCGGAACTTTTTGCACGCTTAGAAGTGGAAAATGAATGGACGTGGAACATTTTGTGGACAGACGAAGCCCGTTTCCGTCTTCAAGGACATGTCGGCACTCAGAATCGCACAATATGGTCAACGGAAAATCCGCAGAGGATCAACCGTTACCTCTTCATTCTGCAAAGGTGACTGTGTGTTGGTAGTTCATCATACTGCCGTGTTTTTTCAAGGAGATGAGACCTGCGGGGCCCGCTACCTGAACCATCACTGGTAAGCGCACCAACGTTATTCCAGCCCTCAAGCAGCGTGGGTGTATCGGCAGGTTCATTTTTATGCAAGATGGAGCTCCTCCATATATTGCACAATCAGTGGAGCGGATGCTGCAAAGAAATTTCCGAAACGCTAGAACTATCAGCTGTCATTTTCCTACAGCCTGGCCGTCCAGATCAGCTGATCATAATCAGTTTGACTACTGGTTGAGAAGTCATTTGATGGATGTTGCGTTCAGTGCTCAGCTGAACGCGCTCAATGCGTGACGCATTCTAAACGTAACACCCGAAACACTGTTGTGAAACGTGCTGTTTGTCGCTTTCAACTTGTGGCTGAAAAGGATGAGCAGTGCACTGAAAATGTCTTGCGCCGGTCCCACGACAATTGTAAATTTTGGTTCTTACGCTGGTTTTGGCCCCAGCTTAATTATAAACGTATTAAATTTTGCCTTTTATTCGGATTTTGGCCCGAGTACAATTAAAAACGGATGCCATTTAGCTTTTTATGTGGTTTATGGCCTCAGTACAGTTTGTAACTAATGTGGTATGACCCTGCTGTGATGGATGGACTTACCTAAGCCGACCGCTGCTGCCGAGTCGTTGTAGGCGCTTCAGTCCGGAACGGTGCTGCTCCTACGGTCGCAGATTCGAATCTTGCCTCGGACATGGATGTGTGTGATGTCCTTAGGTCAGTTGGGTTTAAGCAGTTCTAAGTCTTGGGGACTGATGACTTCAGATATTAAGTCCCATAGTGCATAGAGCCATTTGACTTACCTAACAGCGTCACACCCACACCCGTTGACTGCTGAACTTGTGCAATAATGCACATTGAACAGTAGGGAAGGTGTGATGCACAACTAAAATCATAGCCACCGCATACGATTCATTTGTCACTTGTAGCCAGCCCCATTTACATTACGGCGCTTAGAGCACCATCTATTGGTAACATTTTCGTTAAATTCTTTTTGTTCCACGACATTTCCCCGTGCATCAATAATGTACTCAAAATTGAGCAGTCGTTGTCTTTCTACAGCGTTCTCAAACTGAACTGGATTATGGAACCCTGTATTTTGAAAATAATAGTTTTGAAACCAAGGGAGATAAATTTATTTCCAGAGTCAGAGGTTGAAAATACCGCTACAGTTGTAAATTTCTTTTATTATCACACGACCGGTTTCGGGCTCTTATAAGCCCATCTTCAGGTGTCGTTGCTTGGTGCTGTGACCCCCGAGCGCTGCAACAGACGTGTTCATGGCGCGGTGTACTACGTACGAGCGCAGAACTCCCGGTTCTGCACTCGTAGGTAGCACACCGCGCCTTGTACACGTCTACCGTGGCGCTTTCTCCCACGATAGCTGAGTGGTCAGCGTGACGGATTGCCGTTCTACGGGCCCGGGTTCGATTCCCAGCTGGGTCGGAGATCTTCTCCGCTCAGGGACTGGGTGTTGTGTTGTCTTCATCATCATTTCCTCCCAATCCGGCGCGCAGGTCGCCCAACGTGGCGACCAAGGCGGCCGGACCTGCCCCGCAAGGGGCCTCACGGCCAATGACGCCAAACTCTCATTTCCATTACCGCTTGTAATAGTAAAAGAAATTAGCGGTATTTTCAACTTGTGATATAATGCTCAGTTGCGGATGTTCCTCCAACAGGTTTCTTTGTATTTCCAGAGTACTTATGCGGTCATATTGACACTAATGGTACTACGAAGGTACACAAAAGCTTCTACACAAAAGCTGCTATTGGAAATAGGTGGGGAAGCAAATTTGCCGTGTCTTTTTGAAAGGAAATGTCCTGGAATTTGCCTTAAGTGATTTAGGGCAATGACTGAAAACCAAAACATGAATAGCTTGAGGCGGGGAGGAGGGACGAACCATCACCCTCGGAAACAAGACACCAGTAATACGATCTCAGAGTAACACCTTCTCAAAGTAACACCTCAAAATAACACCTCCTTCTGAACAGTGAGACATTCCCCAGAAAAATGAAGATCTCCGTAAACCAAGAGGAAGCAAAACATGTAGTCTCTTTTGTAGCTACTAACACAAACGAATCATGCTGTTCAGCACAAAAAAAATCTGCGTACTTTCCCCTATGAGAGTTGCCAAGCGTTTTCGTGCAGCAGTGATATAGAATGCATGAACCGTCTTCCCGACACATACTCTTCGCAACGCGTACGTTCCCGCTGCGACGGCGGTTCTCTCGCGAATCGGCCAAAAATCCTTCTCTGCTGCGTGGCGCCTCCTTTTCGCTATTTTTTTTCCCCTTCCTTCTTCTTCTCTCGTGCCTACTCACGTCGCGAACGTCGGAGCGGAGCTCCAGTGTGGGGGAGGGGGTGATGCGGGGGGGGGGGGGGGAGTGGAAGGAAGGATCAAGTTCCGCCGGGCAGCGTCAGGGACCCCGACCGCAGGCCCCTGCCGGCCCTAAGCGCGCAGTCGATAACGTTATTGAATAATGTATCGCCAGAGCCGGACTCCACGGGACGGCGAAAAACATTCTTCCGTGCGATTGGCGCGCGTCTTCTCTGGTAGTGTCGCCCCCTCGCCAGAGGCGAGACGGTGTGGCCGGACCGCGCGGCCCGAGCGGCCGTGTTTGCCAAATGTGAGCGATGTCGCCTCTATTTGTTGACGCATCTGTAGTGAAAGGCTATGGAAATGTCGCCTTGACGCCTCCCTGCCTCCTAATGCCGGGCTCTTGCCGACCGCGTCAGATACACGTCGCCTGCACAAACACTTTTTTCTGTTCATTTTTTCGACCAGCGTTCCCGTTCTCTGCTGAGGAACTAATCTATCAGTGCCACTCTTGAACGCGACTCGAACACAAACTCTCGTTTTTGCACAGTTTATCTCTCTGATTCTGTCCCTGGGCAACATTCTTAGCGATCTCAGAGCGCACTACACTTGTAAGCAGGCAGTTTAGGTTTTTATGTTGGTAACGCCACGTAGCGCTCTGAATGAAAATCACTGACTGTGCTGTGTGCAGTCTGTGGCTGGTTCGCATTGTTGGAATATTTCCTATTGTAGTGTTGGGCAGTTGGATGCGAACAGCGAGTAGCGTTGCGCAGTTGGATGTGAGCCGCCAGCAGCGGTGGATATCGGGAGAGAGATGGCGGAATTTTAAGAGCGGACGATCTGGACGTGTGTCCGCCAGAAAGAGTAAATTTGTAATACTGGATATTATGAAGTGATATATATATATATATATATATATATATATATATATATATATATATATATATATAAAATCACTTTTGAAGATTTTGTTCCAATGTGTCAAACTGTTGCTGTGTTTGTCTCTGATTTTGTTTCATTTATTGCATTATTGCATTAATTGCAATAATAATGTATTAATGTCTGGAAACTGTTCCTCTATGCTTTTCAGCAGTGCATTTACACCGGCAACATTCACATTTTGACAAGCGGATAATGTATCTTGACTTATTTGAGAAAACGGCGAGGACCCAAAATCTGAATCTACAGTATCTGCAAGATGTGTCCTGTCATTTCGGATTCCTGAGCCGAGCTGTTGCCTACCGATCGATCAATAATGCTTCTTTGTTCACTAATTGTTTCACTGTTCAAAACTGGCTCTGAGCACTATGGAACACATCCATGCCCTAGGCAGGATTCGAACCTGCGACCGTAGCTGTCGCGCGGTTCCAGACTGTAGCGCCTAGAACCGCTCGGCCACTCTGACCGGCTGTTTCACTGTCTACACCATTATTTGTCACTCGCTCCATTTCCCTATGCACAATTACCAAATTACTACTTTGAATGTCTGTTAATTCATTACACGGTGGTGCTGATAAGCTACGCTCGTCGTCACTATCATTTCTCAATTTACTTTGGAGCCTAGTGTTACGTTTTCCAGACGCCATAATTGTCACGTATTTCACACGATAACAAGAAAAGCACAATTTGAAGAGCAAAAACAAGAAAACACATTAGCATAGCACTGAAAATAATATCTCGTTAATTGCAAGCGCAGCTGCGAAGTACTTGGTGCAAATCTACATGCATGCCAGAACTGTTTTACTGTACAACAATAAAAAACTACAACTACAAAGGAAATTCTCTGTATAATTACGCGCTAGCAATAAATAATAGCTACACTAATTACATAAACTACAAGAAAAAATCAGAAGATTCCAGTGAGATACCCTCGGCTAAGGGTCGACCAATGAAGCATCCCCTTTGAAAAATTATGAATGAAAGTGCTGGAAAATCTATACGTTATTTGATTTTCAAACAGCTGAGCAAAACTGAACGTACTCAGACATTACTCTCTTTACTTACTCTGATCAACACTAAACTAAGCCGGCCGGGGTGGCCAAACGGTTCTAGGCGCTACAGTCTGGAACCGCGCGACCGCTATGGTCGCAGGTTCGAATGCTGCCTCGGACATGGATGTGTAAGATGTCATTAGATTAGTTAGGTTTAAGTAGTTCTAAGTTCTAGGGGACTGATGGCCTCAGAAGTTAAGTCCCATAGTGCTCAGAGCCATTTGAACCACAAAACTGACAAAATATTTTTAGCGCAACGCAGTCTGACTTTCAAAAATCCCTACAAAAGAATGGCCCTGTCGAACAATAACCTATACCTTTCATGAATCACTTACCTCACAAAAATCTTCGTTACTCGAACTACTGCAATACAGCGAGCCCCAATACTGCCAGATAAATAAAGGATTCTAACTACTGAAGACACTAACTACTGATAGGCATAGTCAGCAAATGAAAGATTTTGATAGAGAACAAACAATGTATTTACCTTAATAATGTTCAAAAGTCATACTATAGATATCAGTTCATAATATCCAGTATTACAAATTTATTCTTTCTGGCGGGCACACGTCTAGATCGTCCGCTCTTAAAATTCTGCCATCTCTCCCCACACATCCACCACTGCTGGCGGCTCACCTCCAACTGCGCAACGCTACACGCTGTTCAAAAAAATGGTTCAAATGGCTCTGAGCACTATGGGACTCAACTGCTGAGGTCATTAGTCCCCTAGAACTTAGAACTAGTTAAACCTAACTAACCTAAGGACATCACAAACATCCATGCCCGAGGCAGGATTCGAACCTGCGACCGTAGCGGTCTTGCGGTTCCAGACTGCAGCGCCTTTAACCGCACGGCCACTTCGGCCGGCCTACACGCTGTTCACATCCAACTGTTCAACACTACAATAGCAAATATTCCAACAATGCAAACCAGCCACAGACTGCACACAGCACAGTCAGTGATTTTCATACAGAGCGCTACGTGGGGTTACCTACATAAAAACCTAAACAGCCTACTTACACACCGATGAGCCAAACATTATGACCATTGCCTGCCACAATACTAAATGCCGACAGGTGATGGTGATGCGTGATGCGGTAAGGAACGAATACAGGGTCTACACTAACAAAAGCGACAAACTGCAGGGATGGAAGTCCTATGAACATGCGTCCGGAAATGCATCGCTGCCACATTAGATAGAGCTGGCTAATGACAAATCCTCTGACCACGCCCCGAGTGTTGCTTGTGTTTCGCAGGCTGTGTGATTGGCGCAGATTACAGTAGGCGTCAGAAGGGTCCAGTATTCACGTCGGGAACAAGCCGGGATGGTCTCTGCGTACGGCCAGGCAGATGGAAACAGTCGGCAGGTAGCACGGTTATACCAAAACAAGTACCCCCAGAGACACCAACATCAAACAACATCCCAAGCCCTTTTGGCCGTTTGTGTGGTCATGGATCCTTTCAGGCACACGAACATGCAGGTAGGATACTTGTTTTGGTATAGCCTCGCTACCTCACAAGCATTGCCGTCTGCTTGTCCGTACACAGACACCATCTCGGCTTGAATGAAATTTTCACTATCCAGCGGAGTGTGCGTTGATTTTGAAACTTCATGGTAGATTAAAACTGTGTGCTGGAATGTAGGAGACGAGGTACTGGCTGAAGTAAGATTGTGAGGACGGGTCGTGAGTTGTGTGTGGATAGCTCAGTTGGTAGAGCACTTGCCTGCGGAAGGCAAAGGTCCCGATTACGGGTCTAAACTAAACGGCGAACTGGTAGGCTGTTCTCGTGCCATCGTCGAGAGCATCCGTTGAGAGTGGTCGACAAGATGTTGGAGACCTACACCTCATTACAGAACGTGGTGCTCCGAAGCTTTCCCGCTCTGTAAAGCAGTGACGACAGGGTTCAGGTGCAACACTAGCAAAATTTCTGATAACATAAATTCAGTTAATGTTACCCCTGTACGGGAGTTTAGTTGACCGTGAACGTGAATCCAGTGGAGTCAACACTCGTACTATGAAATTCTTTTCTTAATCTAGCCTCATATTAGAAGGAGTCAATTGGAGCAACAACGGGATTCGAACCAATGTTCCTCAGACAATCGTAAAAGGCGGGATGAACGAAAACTGTCGCTAGCCCAAAACGAACAAATAATTTCAGAACTAATTTTAATGATTGTTGCTGTTCAAGATATGAAACCTAAACTGTTAACTCTTTTTTTTGGTAGGAGACGAGGTACTGGCAGAAGTAAAGCTGTGAGTACCGGGGGTGAGTCGTGCTTCGGTAGCTCAGATGGTAGAGCACTTGCCCGCGAAGGGCAAAGGTCCCGAGTTCGAGTCTCGGTCGGGCACACAGTTTTAACCTGCCAGGAAGTTTCATATCAGCGCTCACTCCGCTGCAGAGTGAAAATCTCATTCAGTTAACTCTCTGCTTCCAGAATGCAGAATTAAATTAGAATCAACCTTGGTTATTTACTACCACCTTGCATTTGTCTATTGATAAGCATAAATAAAGCAGATTAACGTGCACTAACTGACAAATCAGATTACCTTCATGTAATTTAATGAGCATTAATTGACTAAAAACAAGAAGAGTTTCCAGAAAAGGGAAATTCGCCTAATTTGGGAAGACTTTACATGAAAACCATTTATGCAAGCGCAAACACTAAATACACTTTATTTAACACGTTAGTATGATGATGGATGTTCAATTTCTGCCCTTCCTATAAGTTTACATTAGATATGCTGCAAACCAAATAATGCTGCGAAATCATCGCTCTTGAAAACGGGTTCCTAATTTGAGGAGGTCTTATGACCGCTTAAACACCTCAGTTTCATCTTCATTGTCGTCGCTACCTTCGTTTTCATCAGACAGTTCAATTTCAAGCGCTTTGTACTCTGATGAAGATTCAGTGATGTACCGTCTGTGGCCAATCGGTCTGTCACGTCCAGATGCCTGGTATGATGCTCCGCGATAACCACGTCCTGCATTCCCGAGTCGCTTCGGCGTTACCAGTCTTTGCATTGAGTCCACTAACTGATGCTTATAAGGAGATCCACTGATCAGCTGATCAGAACTAGTGCCGGCTCTTCTGGAATCTATTTAGCTTTAAATATCTGGAAGAGGATTGATGTCAGCTGCCGTGACAAATTTGGATCTTGGAATTTGAGGAATAGGAATTTCTTCAGATTCCAGGGTTTTAGAAACGGCATTTTTTTTTTACATCCTCACACAGTTCCTTTGTGGATGATTGTCATTTGGAGATGGAGTATCCTCAGCAGGATCAGCCAGTTCTTCTACAACAGCAAATTCATGGGGTCGGGAGTTCTGACGATTGCATGGAAATAGACATGCCTTCTGGAGATCGTTTGTTGCTGTTTCTGCTCTCGCTGCCTGTACGTAAGCTTTTCAATAGGAGTTCCTTACTTACACAGCTACAACGTGAGCAATATGCCACTTGATCCAGCTCATAAAACGTCTTCAGTGGCCCCATAAGAGAAACTACCAATGGTTGCATTTTATGGGTGCTATGAGACGGCAGGCACACAATGGAAATGTAGTTATCCCTGGACAAATTAATCAAGTCAGTATTTATGACACAGGTGAAGTGTCCACCCATAACGAGAAGCGTAGGATCGGTTTTCGCTGGATTCACATGGAGCAACACGTGGTGAAACCGTTGTGAAGAAATGTCTGTTTGCAATGCATAAATGGAACATAGAGGAGCACTATCCATTAGTTCCACCTTCATATTCTTCCGTGAATGGTAAGACAGAGATTTAGGAACCAGGTTTTAAATTATAAGACATTTCCAGGGGCAGATGTGGACTCTGACCACAATCTATTGGTTATGACCTGTAGATTAAAACTGAAGAAACTGCAAAAAGGTGGGAATTTAAGGAGATGGGACCTGGATAAACTGAAAGAACCAGAGGTTGTACAGAGTTTCAGGGAGAGCATAAGGGAACAATTGACAGGAATTGGGGAAAGAAATACAGTAGAAGAAGAATGGGTAGCTTTCTCAAAGTAGTGAAGGCAGCAGAGGATCAAGTAGGTAAAAAGACGAGAGCTAGTATAAATCCTTGGGTAACAGAAGAAATATTGAATTTAATTGATGAAAGGAGAAAACATAAAAATGCAGTAAATGACGCAGGCAAAAAGCAATACAAACATCTCAAAAATGAAATCGACAGGAAGTACAAAATGGCTAAGCATGGATGGCTAGAGGACAAATGTAAGGATGTAGAGGCTTATCTCACTAGGGGTAAGATAGATATTGCCTACAGGAAAATTAGAGAGACCTTTGGAGATAAGAGAACCACTTGTATGAACATCAAGAGCTCAGATGGAAACCCAGTTCTAAGCAAAGAAGGGAAAGCAGAAAGGTGGAAGGAGTAAATAGAGGGTCTATACAAGGGCGATGTACTTGAGAACAATATTGTGGAAATGGAAGAGGATGTAGATGAAGATGAAGTGGGAGATACGATACTGCGTGAAGAGTTTGACAGAGCACTGAAAGACCTGAGTCGAAACAAGGCCCCCGGAGTAGACAACATTCCATTGGAACTACTGACCGTCTTGGGAGAGCCAGTCCTGACAAAACTCTACCATCTGGTGAGCAAGATGTATGAAACAGGCGAAATACCCTCAGACTTCAAGAAGAATATAATAATTCCAATCCCAAAGAAAGCAGGTGTTGACAGATGTGAGAATTACCGAACAGTCAGTTTAATAAGCCACAGCTGCTAAATACTAACACGAATTCTTTACAGACGAATGGAAAGATCAGTTTGGATTCCATAGAAATTCTGGAACACGTGAGGCAACACTGACCTTACGACTTATCTTAGAAGAAAGATTAAGGAAAGGCAAACCTACGTTTCTATCATTTCTAGACTTAGAGAAAACTTTTGACAATGTTGACTGGAATACTCTCTTTCAAATTCTAAAGGTGGCAGGGGTAAAATACAGGGAGCGAAAGGCTATTTACAATTTGTACAGAAACCAGATGGCAGTTATAAGAGTCGAGGGACATGAAAGGGAAGCAGTGGTTGGAAAGGGAGTAAGACAGGGTTGTAGCCTCTCCCCGATGTTATTTAATCTGTATATTGAGCAAGCAGTAAAGGAAACAAAAAAAAAAAAATTCGGAGTAGGTATTAAAATCCATGGAGAAGAAATAAAAACTTTGAGGTTCGCCGATGACATTGTAATTCTGACAGAGACAGCAAAGGACTTGGAAGAGCAGTTGAACGGAATGGACAGTGTCTTGAAAGGAGGATATAAGATGAACATCAACAAAAGCAAAACGAGGATAATGGAATGTAGTCGAACTAAGTCGGGGAATTAGATTAGGAAATGAGACTCTTAAAGTAGTAAAGGAGTTTTGCTATTTGGGGAGCAAAATAACTGATGATGGTCGAAGTAGAGAAGATATAAAATGTAGACTGGCAATGCCAAGGAAAGAGTTTCTGAAGAAGAGAAACTTGTTAACATCGAGTATAGATTTAAGTGTCAGGAAGTCATTTCTGAAAGTATTTGTATGGAGTGTAGCCATGTATGGAAGTGAAACATGGACGGTAAATAGTTTGGACAAGAAGAGAATAGAAGCTTTCGAAATGTGGTGCTACAGAAGAATGCTGAAGATTAGATGGGTAGATCACATAACTAATGAGGAGGTACTGCATAGGATTGGGGAGAAGAGGAGTGTGGCACAACTTGACCAGAAGAAGGGATCGGTTGGTAGGACATGTTCTGAGGCATCAAGGGATCACCAATTTAGTATTGGAGGGCAGCGTGGAGAGTAAAAATCGTAGGGGGAGACTAAGAGATGAATACACTAAGGAGATTCAGAAGTATGTAGGTTGCAGTAGGTACTGGGAGATGAAGAAGCTTGCACAGGATAGAGTAGCATGGAGAGCTGCATCAAACCAGTCTCAGGACTGAAGACCACAACAACAACAACATTCTTCCGTGGGAAGATCAGCAGAGGCGGTATGAAGCATCGCAAAGGGCTCATGCATGTCGCTACAGTAATACGCGCACCTCTTTCAGCACCTGTACTGAAGCGATTTGCTTTTTCAAATTCATTGCTATAATTTTAGTGTGCTCATGCTGCACAACTGTGATAACTGTTCCATCACACTTAAACAATCTAGCTGGGTTGATCTTGATTGAAGTGAAGACCGGCTCATAAATGTCAAAAGACTTATTGATAGCTTCGGCTGTGACCCCCTTAACTCTGGCGAATGAAAGTTCTTGGGGAAACCAAACAGGAAGTTTGAGATTCCTTTTTGGTAACTTGTGTAACCATTTTTTTCTACCAAAATGGGTTTTCGATGTTACTTTGTAAACCAAGCTGATAGGATGGTAAGCCTGTGACAGGTCTATGGTAGCAGTACTTTGCTATGACTGACATTCTAATGGGTGTCCATGACCCTGTAGCAGTAATTGAAAGCACCACAATACCTGTGGACTACGTGAATAACTGCAGACCACCTGCAAGTGATTACGCTTGTTGCCTTCCCAGATAGTTATGAGATCTTCCACGAGGACAACTGTGGGTGTTACAAGATCAGAGTCGAGGTACAGCGGTTAGAGGAGTATGATATTGGTAAAAACCATTCAAAAGCCAAGATCGCATAAAAAAGTTTTATTCAAGACAACTGGTTTCAACAATCTTATCCGTTATCTGCAGGTTCAAACAACTTTTTGTTGTAAAACGCTGAACCTCATGCACGAGATGTCAAGTGGATAATACCCAGACACAATATAAACGTTTGAAATCGCTAAAATATTTAAAAACACGCATCGATTACACACGTTTACAATGTGCTGAGTTTTATCCGATTGACTTCTTATGCTTGAGGGTCAGTTTAAAATGAAAATGATTTACTACAAGAAAAAAAGAATGTTTAAGACCTGAAGATGACAGCTAAGACTGTTGAAATCGGTTGTCTTGAATAAAAAATATTTTGTGCGGTCTTGGCTTTTGAATGGTTGTTAACAATTAAAGCAGATCACCTTGCAATAATCTCATAATGAGAAAATTAATAGTACTGACCTCATATTGATACCACAAAATTCACCTGGTTTGAACCTGGTGTTGCCTCTGGGACGGTATCGGGAGCAAGTCCACGTCCAGGAGCCACCGGCTCGTAATTTACGGGAACTGCGTGACCTATACGTAAACTTCTGGTGCCACATGCCTCCAGTCTCTTGCCAATGAGATGTCGAGCCCATGACACGTAGAATCGCTGCGTAATTGCCTTTGAAAGGTGGACCAACACGCTCTTAAGTAGATGATGATAATGTTTTCGTTCATGACTGAAGGCTCGCCAAATAATATATTACTCACCTCCTGAAAAATGCGCACTTGTCGATTTCGAGCACTTAACGTTGTGTAGAACTGGCACGGGGTGGTCATGTGGTCCTCCACCACTGACGTTCAATCGTGACAGTGAAGGGCTGAGTAGTTTACTAGTCGGCTGTATCGAGTCAGCGTAGAAAGATAACTCGATGTAGGGACTTAACAGAAAAGGTGAAAGAAACTATCAGGTTGGAAGATGCCCGTGACCAAACCTATACTGAAGTTCCCTGACTTGTTGGTTTATCGACATTGTCTGTCCAGTGTTTCTACAAAAAAACCTGCAATCATGTAACAAGGCGTAACCACAGTGACTGGAGAAAGACGCGTTCCGATGTGGATATGTCAATGACAGTACATTTCGAACCCCACATGAATTACTGCTGTCACTGAATGCAGGTATAGCCAGCGAAGCCAGCCGGAGTGGCCGTGCGGTTCTAGGCGCTACAGTCTGGAACCGAGCGACCGCTACGGTCGCAGGTTCGAATCCTGCCTCGGGCATGGATGTGTGTGATGTCCTTAGGTTAGTTAGGTTTAATTAGTTCTAAGTTCTAGGCGACTGATGACCTCAGAAGTTAAGTCGCATAGTGTTCAGAGCCATTTTATAGCCAGCGATGGCAAAAATAGTTTAACCGACAGGGACTGGAGAAGAGCATCACGTCTTGTCAATGAGGGTTGATCACAAATACGAGAAAAATCAGTGTCTGCATTTGAATCTTAACTAATTTCCGAGCGATTGACAATGTACCCTACACGCTGAACAAATTTTGGGTGTTTATCTGAACTGAAGAACAAAAGTTTGGCTTATGACTCAAATAAAATGAGCTCCACTTCGAAGACATAAATTAACTTCTACCTGCAGCATTACAGCCAGTTTAATGTTTTTTTACTGATTTTTGCAGGAATTCTTCCTCGGCTTCTAGTTCGGTTGTGTTTATCACGCAGATACGAACAAGTATGATTCGTCTTTTGCAGTTGAATGTTTTGAAATTGATTCTGTATTTCTAGATTTCCAGAACGGTTTCGACATCGTACCTCACAAGCGGCTTGAAATTAAATTGCATGTTAATGGAATATCGTCTCAGTTATGCAACTGGATTCGTGATTTCCTGTCAGACAGGTCACAGTTCTTGGTAATTAACGAAAAGGCGTCAAGTAAAATAGAAGTGATTTGTGGTGTTCTCCAGGGCAGTGTTACAGGCCTTCTGCTGTTACTTATACCGGGTGATCAAAAAGTCAATATAAATTTGAAAACTTAATAAATCACGGAATAATGTAGATAGAGAGGTACAAATTGACACACATGCTTGGAATGACATGGGGTTATATTAGAACTAAAAAAATACAAAAGTTCAAAAAATGTCTGACAGATGGCGGTTTATCTGATCAGAATAGCAATAATTAGCATAACAAAGTAAGACAAAGCAAAGAAGATCTTCTTTACAGGAAATGCTCAATATGTGCACCATCATTCCTCAACAATAGCTGTAGTTGAGGAATAATGTTGTGAACAGCACTGTAAAACATGTCTGGCGTTATGGTGAGGCATTGGCGTCGGATGTTGTCTTTCAGCATCCCTAGAGGTGTCGGTCGATCATGATACACTTGCGACTTCAGGTAACCCCAAAGCCAATTATCACACGGACTGAGGTCTGGGGACCTGGGAGGTCAAGCATGACGAAAGTGGCGGCTGAGCACACGATCATCACCAAATGACGCGCGCAAGACATCTTTCACGCGCCTAGCAATATGGGGTGTGTTTTTGTTCTAATAAAACCCCATGTCATTCGAAGCATGTGTGTCAATTCTTACCTCTCTATCTACATTATTCCGTGGTTTATTAAGTTTTCAAATTTATACTGAATTTTTGATCACCCGGTATATTTAAACAATTTAGGAGACAATCATAGCAGCTGTCCTAGGTCGTTTGCAGATCATGCTGTCTTTTATCGTCTAGTGAAGCTATCAGAAGACCAAACAAACTGCAAAACAATTTACAAAAGTTATCTGTATGGAGTAAAAGTTGACAATCTTCCCTAAATAATGAAAAGTGTGAGGTCATCCTCATGAGTGCTAAAGGAAATCCGTTAAACGTCGGTTACGCGACAAATCAAACAAATCTAAAGGCCGTAAATTCGGATATACCTAGGAATTACCTTGACGAACATCTTAAATCGGAAAGAATACACAGAAAATGTTGTGGGAAAGGTGAATCAAAGACTGAGTTTTATTCGTAGAACGCTGAGAAGATGCAACAGATCTACTAAACAGACTGCCTACACTTAGCTCCCACTTCGTCTTTTGCAGTACTGCTGCGCGGTGTGGGATCCTTACGAGACACGATTAACGGAGTGCATCGAGAAATTATGAAGGGCACCACGCTTTGTACGATCGAGCAAAAGCGGAGAGAATGTCAAAGACATGATACAGGATTCGGGGTAGACATCATTAAAACAGAGGCGTTTCTCTTTGCAGTGTAATGTTCGCACGAAATTTCGATCGCCAACTTTCTCCTTCGAATGCGAAAATATGTTACTGATGCCGACCTAAAAACGGAGAAGTGATCGTCATAATAAAATAAGGGAAATGAAAGTTCGCACGAAAAAATATAGGAGTTCACTTTTTCCTCACGCTTTTCTAAAGCTCAATGATAGAGAATAGTTGTGATGGTGGTCCGATGAACCCTTTGTAGACACTTAAGTGTGATCTACAGAGTAGACATGTAGATATAGATGTAGAAGCCGTGATGAATAAGCATCCTAGCTACCAAGAAGAGTATATAATTGTAGTTGAAACTTTAAATTAGAATTTTTTTTTTCGTTTTATGATTTTGATGAAATAAAGCCTGTTTGTTGCCCCAAGCTACGTTCAAGTTATCTGTGTAGGAAGCACGAAAATTCGTCTGGTAGCAATGGAGAATAGTATGTTGAAACTACAAGACCGACACGACAGTTTCGAAGTTTTGTTATTAGCATAGATGAAATGAAATGATCGTATGGCATTGTTGGCCGGGAGGCTCCATTCGGGGACGTTCGGCGGCCAAGTGCAACTCTTATATTAGTCGACGCCACATTGGGCGACTTGCGTGCCAGTGGTGAGGATGAAATGATGATGACAACACAACACTCAGTCCTTGAGCGGAAAAAAATCTCCAACCCGGCAGGGAATCGAATCCAGGGCCCGCTGCTTGGGAGGCAAGCACGTTATTACTTTGTTTTTTTTTCATTTGGTTCTTTGTCTTTGGTCGTAGCGGCCGTTGTATGACGTCCGTTGAAGTTCGTTGTTGATCCCTTCACTCAGTTTTTTTATTACAAAGACCAGCCACATATCTGACCGAACACGCTGAGCTACCAGCACCACTCAGCTAAGCAGGAGGAAATTAGTGTAGAACTGTAGATAAACAGAGCGTTTTCATACTCAATACCTGTACAGGAGAAGAACAGACACCGGCACTCAGGACGACCGTTGAATCCCGCGTCCGGCCATCCTGATTTGGGTTTTCCGTGATTTCGCTAAATCGCTTCAGGCAAATGCTGGGACGATTCCTTTGGCAGGGCACGGCCGACTTCCTTCTCCATCCTTCCCTAACGCGATGAGACCGATGACCTCGCTGTTTGGTCTCTTCTCCCCAAATCCACCCAACTCAACCCGGCACTCAGGAGCTATCAGCATGAATTAAAAATAAAACGAAGTTTCTTCAAACCGTGGCTTGGGCAGCTTGGTTCGGGAACTATATTCCCTAAGTTTGCACGAATTATTTTTCTGCTGCACTGTATTAGACGACCTCATTTCTGCTGAAAGTACGTTCTTACACTTGCACGATTTAGTTTCGGAGAGCGTCTCTCTTGTTCCTACCGGTATATTCGGCAGTAATGGAAGAGGAAACTGTTGAGTCGACTCCATTTGCATGAGAGTCCGACCGAAGCAGCCGACAGACAGGTTAAATTTCCTGCGACTTTGCGCCGAGTAACACTTGTGCGGGCGGGGAGTCGGCGTTCCTCGACAAGGATTGATGGCGGCGCCGCCGCCTGGGGGCCGCCGCGTCTATCGGGACATCTCAACAGAACAGGCGACGCGGCGGCTCTCAAACCCTCTCCTCCAGCGCCGCCCCCCGGAAAGCGCAGTTGGCGCTACGGCCTCTCCGCCTCCCTTGACCGGCAATTGTTTCGCGAAAAGAGGCGCTTCTGAGGCCCCGAGTCCGTCACGGTGGACGCTAAAGCGAAAGAGACGGGCCGCCCCGCCGCCTCGCACGCCCGGAAATGTTTCGTGTAGGGCGAGCCGCACAGAGGATGATTTCAAAGGAGCAGGCAGGACCGGCCGAGCGTCATTTTTCTCTTCCCCGAACCGCTGTATCTGTGTTAACCGTTGCGTTTGTATCACGCTCCGCAGATCACAATAAAGCGACTGCCCCTTGTTACCGTAACTGTGAGCGATGCGAAACAGACTCTCTTGCATGCATATTCACTCAAAATGTACTGCACCGTTTGCAGCACGAACAACTAACTTAGAAAGAAGAGGTCAGAGGTGGAACGCTCCCCCGAATCTTTCTCTAGTCTATTGCGCTACTTTATTTGGCATCACCTAGAGCAACATCCGCATTAAAAAAAAAAAAAAAAAGGAAAAATATCATTTCAGTTGAAATACGACGGTAATGCCAAACGTAAGGTCTCCTACTTGTTATAAGTACATAGACCTGTTTATTTCTAAAATGGTTTACATCAGTTTACAGCTTGAAAATTTTTCGACATAATCACCATCCCTGTCGATGCATTTTTGTAGACGCTGTGGCAATTTCTGTATGCCCATGTCATGCCTGTTCGCCGCCATGCTGTTCAGAAAGTTATGAGCCTCTTCTTTCACCTCGTCGTCGGATCTGAATCACTGGGACCACAATTAACGCTGACAGGTACTGTGAAACTCTGAAAAAACTCAAACGGGCAATTCAGGACCGGAGAAGAGAAATGTCGAGCAAGGGCGTACACATGCCCCATGAAAACGCTCGCCGACGCATCGCTCGGAAAACCGTTGCTCTCCTGCAACAGCTTCAGTGGAACATAATTACCCACCCACCCTACAGTCCTGACTTGGCGCCCAGTGACTCTGTTGCCTAGGTTAGAAGAACATTTGGCCCGAAAGCGATTCAGATCCGACGACGAGATGAAAGGAGAGGTTCATAATTTTCTGAACAGCATGGCGGCGAGCTGGTATGACATGGGCATACAAAAATTGCCACAGCGTCTACAAAAATGCATCGACAGGAATGGTGATTATGTCGAAAAATTTTCAAGCTGTAAACTGATGTAAACCATTTTAGAAATAAACAGGTCTATGTACTTACAAAAAAGTAGGAGACCTTACTTTTGGGATTACCCTCGTACAAATGTTTGTTAGGTTTTGCAAGACCACTGATCATTCATAATGAATATTTTTCTCCGTGTGCATACAAAGCACTTGGCTGAGGGTTTGTAGAACCATATTCAGTCTACATCACAGTTTAACTCTTGAATAACACGCCCGTGCTGATTTATCTTATTACGATAGCAATCTCTCGTTGTGTAAATGGGAATGAAGAAAATATTTTGGCATTCAGAGGAGAATGTCGGTGATTCGAATTTCGCGAATTCCGCAACGTAAAAAGACTTCGTTTTATTGATTCCCACCCAAATCCGCTTCTCATATTCATGACCCTCTCACCCCCTCCCCTTATATAGCGACACTACAAAACGAGCTGTCTTTCGTTCAATTTTTCGATGTCTTTGTCATTCCTGTCTGATCAGGAACCTATACCGCTCAGCAGTACTCACAAGGAGACGCCACAACCTTGGCATCAAGGAGTTACTTAAAACTCTTTACGCTTTTAGTAGGCCATTAAAACACCATCATTTGAAAGTAGTAAGGTGCACTACTCTGGCAATTCTGAGAAAATCGCAAGAGAAATTTTACGCTTCTCTTACGGAACTGATATACCTGTGCAAAGGTGCTGGCTGTGACGTTTCATCCTGGTAATGTGGTTAGTGTCGGCGCATAGCAAGTGGGTTGTGGACGAGACTGTGGTTCCAACCTCGTCAACACTAATTATTAATCAATACTTTTTTCTTCACTGGTCTCATTATTTAATTCATATGCCATTTGAGAAGTAATATAATAAAAAAAACATTTGTATTAGCACGATGTGTTTGCATGAAGTTTCAGTTTATGTTTTCCATGTCTGAACGACAAATAACATCCTACAACGTATGATGTCGAGACCACACCCAAGAAATACTTCTATATTACTCTTGCGGTCTGGCAAACAGTGGTTTACGATGTTACTAAAAAAAAAAAATGTTCAAATGTGTGTGAAATATTATAGGACTTAAATGCTAAGGTCATCAGTCCCTAAGCTTACACACTACTTAACCTAAATTATCCTAAGGACAAACACAAACACCCATGCCCGAGGGAGGACTCGAACCTCCGCCGGGACCAGCCGCACGGTCCATGACTGCAGCGCCATAGACCGCTCGGCTACCGCGCGGCTTCGATATTACTGATTATGAATAACGTCATTCGGATCATTATTTATTGGGGTCTGACATGTGTTTTCCAAGCCTGGCGTTGTCCTTGAAAAATTCATTACAGATAGTAAATAGTCTAATAAGACATGAAATTCCTACAATTTCAAGATAATTCATGTGGCTTTTTCTCGTTATATTGCCTCTTAAATGTCATATAAAATAAATAATGAGACCAGTGATGAAAAAAATATAGATTAAAAAGTATGTGTTGGCGGGATCCACTTACCATGCGCGGACTCTAAACACATGACAGCAATCTTACACATGCAATCTTACCACCGGCACTTTTGTACAGATACATCATTTTCATATTATACGCTAAAATTTCTCTAGCGATTTTCTCGGAATAGCCAGAGTAGTGCACCTTACTACTATGACATAATGTTGTTTTAATGGCGTACTAAAGGTGTACAAAGTGTGAAGTACATCCGTGATGCCAACGTCGTGGTCTCTCCTTGTCCGTAAGAGAGAGGTCTTGCGTACGGTAGGTAGTCTCTGTTATAGATCTATTTCATCTTGTAAGTATTCAGATAACTTACGGGACTGCAGCCGGGTGACGTCGTCGACAACCGCCGATATTTCGACAAGAGCACACCCTACCATTTACAAGCCAAAACAGAAGAAAGTAAGCGCTATGAAAGCGAATTTAAAAGCTTGGTTAGGCGCAGAACCCCCGTAAGGATAACACTGGTAGTTATATGAACAGTCTGCACGGCAGAAGAAAGTAAGGTCTCACTCTGTTTAGATCTAAGGGGAGAAAATACACACATCATAAAAAAGTTATGCATCACCCCGGTTCCCAGAACTCCTGAAGATAGACGTTGACTGTGGATATTGTATCACAGACACAATCCCTTTGACTGTTCAGAGATGTCACTAACCCCCCCTCCCCCTAAGATGTAAACAACCATGCATGAGCAGAACCTATTAGACGGAGGGGGCCCGACAGCCGGTCAGTTGCAGTCATTCCATCAGGAAGGAGGTACACGGCTCGTGTTGGCTGTAGTTCAACCATGCCTAGACGATCAATACCGCGGCTTGATCGCGTCCGCATTGTTACTTTGTGCCATAAAGGGCTCTCAACAAGGGAAGTGTCCAGGCGTCTCGGAGTGAACCAAAGCGATGTTGTTCGGACATGGAGGAAATACAGAGAGACAGGAACTGTCGATGACATGCCTCGCTCCGGTCACCCAAGAGCTACTACTGTAGTGGATGACCACTACCTACGGTTTATGGCTCGGAGGAGCCCTAACAGCAACACCAGCATGTTGAATAATGCCTTTCGCGCAGTGACGGGACGTCTTTTTAGGACCCAAACTGTGCCAATTGGCTGCACGATGCGCAACTTCACTGCCGACATCCATGGCGAGGGCCATCTTTGCAAACACGACACCATGCAGCGCGATACAGATGAGTCCAACAACATGCCGAATGGACCGCTCAGGAATGGCATCAGGTTCTCTTCATCGATGAGTGTCGCATACGCCTTCAACCAGACAATCACCGGAGACGTGTTTGGAGGCAGAACGGTGAGGCTGAATGCCTTAGACACACTTTCCAGCGAGTGCAACAAGGTCGAGGGTCCCTGCTGTTTTGGGGTGGGATTATGTGGGGCTGACATACGCCGCTGGTGGCCATGGCAGGCGACGTAACGGCTGTACGACACGTGACTACCATCCCCCGACCTATAGTGCAACCATATCGGCATCCGTCTTCATGGACGACAATTCGCGCCCCCATCGTGCACATATTATGAATGACTTCCTTCAGGATAACGACATCGCTCGACTAGAGAGACCAGCATGTTCTCCAGGCATGAACCCAATCGAACATGCCTAGGATAGCTCTAAACGGGCTTTTTATGGACGACGTGATCCATCAACCACTCTGAGGGATCTACGCCGAATCGTTGTTGAGGAATGAGACAATCTGGACCAACAGTGTCTTAATGAACTTGTGGATAGTATGCCACGACGAATACAGGCATGAATCAATGGAAGAGGACGTGCTGCTGGGTATTAGAGGTACCGGTGTGTACAGCAATCTGGACCACCACCTCTGAAGGTCTCGTTGTATGGTGGTACAACATGCAATGTTTGATTTTCAAGAGCTATAAAAAGGGCAGAAATGTTGTTTATGTTGATCTCTACTCTAATTTTATGTACAGGTTCCGAACTCTCGGAACCGAGCTGATGCAATTTTTTTTTCGATGTGTGTATATCATTGCTCCCCTAGGCTGGATAAACTTTGTAACAGTAGAGTAAGACCGCAGTGTGTGTTGTCGTTCTTGCTGTGACGTGATCAATCTATTGTTCCAACGCTGTGCATCATACTATTTCTCTTGCCGACACTAGCATCAAACCACGTGCTGACCTAGCTCTTGTTCGCGAAAGGATACATTACACTCTTCTACAGTTGGAATTTGTTTCCAAGGCATTGTTTCGGCTTCATTTAATGAGAGCTTCTAAAATTTCGGCTTTTTCTTGGGATTCGCTGGACGGTGCTTCATGGTCGTGGTCTGACTGTGAATTTCATTCTCCAAGTTTTACCAAGTTTCGTGTGAAACTTCACGAAATTTCGTTTCTCTGTTATTTATTTATCATTTTCTCGACAAAAAAAAATAACAGCTCTTACACAAACGAAGGCCACGGCCACAAGGATTTGTCTACAGACACGAGAAATGTCAAGTTCGAGTATGAAGGTTTCACACTTCACAGCTATCGGTCGTTCATCTTACTATGTGACAACATCGATCCCTTATTTTATAGCAGCGCGTCATATGCGTTCATTATTTGTTCGTGATACTTATCTAAAAACCTGATTCTGCAGAAGTGCTGCCACTACAACTACTCTGTACCACTACAAAACTACAATAAAACCCGTTAACTAATTACCCAACTGCAAATACTGCCGTTAGTATTGCAGATTGTGTCTGTTCTGAAGTGCCCCATTCATTTTGTCAAAGCTGTAAAGCCTATTGCGCGATCTTGTGTTAACTATTTCGTACTAGCTTGAGTTCTAAGTACCCTCCGTACTCTCATTTGATAGCCTTTCCTTATCCAAAACAGGGCTTCCCTTCTTCCGATTTTCAGGTTTGATGGTTATATTCCTCGATTTACTGACAATGTGCTACTCCGGGTAGTGCAATAAGCGTCAGTTAATCTATGTAGCATTGCTCATTGTACACTTCTAACTTTTTCTGGCTTCATACGCTGCAGTCTATGAACCCAAACGCTCGCATCATATCCCACGACTGACGCTAATGTATACTGGTGAAATGCCCCGATTGTTTTCAAGGGTATTCGAAAATGCTTGTTTGCGATGTTTGTATTTTTATTCAGCACGTTTGTTCATTTTTTCACTACCTTCTCTATATCATGTGCAAAATCACGATATGCATCCACAAACATTCCTTGATATCTCGATGCTACGCCTCTTCTAATTGTTCCTTGCTAAGTTCCACCTGAGCAAGGGTTATGTAGTTTTGAGAGGCGCTACTGTCAATTTGATACCTCGGCACCATCCTTCAGATTCATGGAGCACTGCATTACATTTGTCTTCATTAAATCTGGAGTCACCCCTTACGACGAACGAAACATCATCTTCAAATGTTGCCAGCCTTCTTACGTTTCCACTGCCATGTAACCTTTCTAGAATGGGCTCTGAGAATGCATCCTAAAACTTCAGACAACACACTCATCCATGTGGACAGGCGTTTAATATGGTCGTCGTCATTTCCTTTCCTGGGCATGCTAAAGATGTGTGCAGTCCCTCGGGCAGTTGAACTGTGCATCTGGACGCTCCAAGACGGCCAAAGACAGACGGCCACCGTCAGTAATCGAAAGCACCGGTGATATGCCTTATTAACTGCGTCTACGGATGACTTGTTTCTTCTAAACCCGTACGTGAGATGTTTCGTCCCGTGTAGCAGCCGATGATCCTGTAATTTCTTGCAATTTTTTTTTTTTTTTTTTTTTTTTTTTTTTTTTTTTTTTTTTTTTAATTTCGTGCCGAGAGCGTTCGGAAGACAAATTGATCTGTAGGATTTGAGGACCATTGGATCCTTGTCTTGCATTTATTAATAATCACCATGTCAGCATTCTTCCACTTTGTAGAAACCTTTCCTTCCAAGAGACACTCGTTGTACAGTTAGCACAAGAAAATATCTAACTGGTCACATAGGGCATGGGTTGGCAGATAGGAAAAAAAAAAAACTCTTTCCATGGTAAAGCAGTCTTTGTTTACACGAAACCACAAATATTTAGAAGAAAAAATTTGTATAAACTACAGTTAGTAAAATGTAACGTTGAATCCTGCCTGTATCTAATTATTATTTTCTTTTGTTTCAGGTAAGTTTCCATGGACTGTTACGGGTACTCCCTACAGCACCAGGGTTGGGGATAACTTAGGACGAACGCTGTGGTCGATCTGCGAAGACAACGCAATGAACAGATACAGCGACCGCATCAAAGTACAGGCTTGGTGATTACAGTAAAGATAACGTAACGTATTAATTTTCCGCTTGCATCGAAACACAACCTTTACTTTCTTGTGACCTGATGCAGGTAAGTATCTCCAATTAGAGACGATTATGTTACAATTATTACCCTATTCGATCTTCCTATTCAGCTTTCCATAAATCTTCATTACTTTTGCACCAGCTGTATATCCTGGTAATCTGTTCACAGAGGTAGTTACTTCAATTAACAGTTACCGCTTGTCTTACTTAGTTTGACCCAGAAATGATATGTGGTCTGAAAATTTTACAACTATACACTATATCCTACATCTCTCGCAAGTTGATTCAACGTTTTACATTTGAAAGCTAACTCATGTTTTTTATATTAACTAGTCGAAGCAAGAGAACTATGAATTTCTTGTAACTGAACTGATTGTATCAGGTTTTTTTTCCGACAAGCCTTAGTGGAAACGAATCAAATTATAATTTACGCTACCGCTATATTTAATTATCGGAGGTGCAACGGTAAACAGACTCAGAAATTTCACAAATTGCAATCAGTTATGAGGCGACTAAAAATTACGATCAACCTTCATGGCACAAACAATCCTTCCCATTTAACTATCATTTGGGAGCTATACAGCGTCCAGTTAATCTGTGGCGAAGCACTGTACAATTCATGATGATAAATTTGATCTTCGGTAATCAATAAATCGTCAAAAAATTGGGCTCATAGAAAGAGATACTATGCAGAACCAAACAGAGCTTCACAGGTTTAAATTTTAGTTGTTAATCGACCTATGTTGCCTTAATATCGTTGACACAATGACAAAATTAAAAAATAAACCATGAAAGGTAACGATTTTGCGTACCATATATGTCAATAATAGCATACAAATATATACAATATAAAAACGTTCTAGAAAAGTTTTGACACGATATTGTAATAAAAATTCGGACAGCTATTGGCTAAGTATTTTTTCAAGTGTTTATGGCATGTATATAAAATCTATACTACAATGTAAAGGCAATTCGTTGTTTAATGTTGTTGCCAAAAACCTCAAAAAGTTATTGACTGTTTTACTCCAAATATCTACACGATGCTCTAATAAAAGTTCAGATGGACAAAAACTAGCCTTTGTCCGTCTGAATACGTATTAGAGAATCCTGTAAAAATTACAAGTAAATGGAATAAGAATTTCTCGACATGTTTTCTTGAAATCTCTTGAATTTTTTTGACCTATTTTCTTGAAATCTTAACATGGTCCTCTAATAGTTATTCAAACAGACGTTGCATAAATATTGCTTTAAACAATAAAGTGCAGGTTTCGTGTTAAAACGGACTGAGAGAAGGAAAATGCTACGTATGCTGTGATGTGAAAGTGTGCGGTTAGGTGTCCCTTCTGCAGTTTTAAGTACAATAGTGGGGCATTTAAATAATTTGACAAATTGTTTCTCCTAGATATATTATTTTCCCTTACATATAATTTCAAGCAAAGCTAGTACACACCACTACGTGCTGCTCTTTTCCCGGTTTTTTTTTTCTTCTCAGTTGGTTTTCACAGAAAATAGGAAACCTCTATTTTTGGTTTATTGGCATTTAAAATACTAATTACGGAATACGAATAATCCGAAATTTTGTAACCTTAACCGTTTACAGATAACAAATATGTGAAATACTGTCAATTAAACTACTATTTTCACAGACCAAGCAGCAGGAGAAGTCTCTTATGCCCTATGTACCAAAGGTTCCAATCGATTTACCTATTCATATTAAGCGACTTCTACTACCAACCAAGGATTTGTTGTCAAAAGCAATCAACAAACTGAAAGATCAATGGGAAATGTGAAAATAAAATAAAATATTCAGCTTTACCTGATGATATTCATGTATTTGTCGAGTTCTTGATCTTAACTGGCTATCATAAATTGTTCACTGAAAGCGACTATTGGTCTGAGGAAGATGATCTCAGTGTTGAAATAGTGAAAGGTGCGATGAGTCGTAACAGGTATCTTGAACTGAAATCTGTAACACATTTCAGTGATAATAGAAAGTCGAATGAAAACAAGAGTGACAATCTTTCAAAATAAAACTATTAGCAGCGGCTGTGGTAAAATCTTTTTAAAAAAAGGGAAGTCTTCCAGGAAAATCTGGCAGTTGATGAAGTGATTTTGAGGTTCTATTGACATCACCTTATAAAGCAGTTTATCAGACTGAAGACCATGAGCTTTGGATATAAACTTTGAGCCTTATGTGGTACTGATGGCTACTGTTAGAGTTTCTTACTGTAATGCGGGAATGACCAGAAGGATGAAAATGAAAATTTCCCATTGGGTTCCAAAGTAGTTTTGAAACTGTTGTCAGTTATTGATGAGCCGAATAGTTGCAAAGTGTATTTTGACAATTATTTTACTAGTCAAGAACTGCTCGTCCAACTGAACGAACTGTGGTTCTGTGTAAGTGGAAATATGACAGAAAGCAGAAGAAGGAAGTGCTCCCTATCACCAGATAATGTTGTGAAGAAGTAAGAAAGGGGATATTTTGCGTTCAGAGTTGACAGAGAGAAGGAAGTTCTGAGCATAAAATGGAATGACAACAAGCAAATAATCTCGACACTGTGCTTTCTACCGTCAAAGTCCAACATTGGAATTTATGTCAAAAGGAAAACGTCGGTGTTCCACAACTGCATGCGTTGTATATCTACAAGAATTTAATGGGAGGCGTCGATCTTTACGGCTGGCTAAATGTATATTTCGTGTGACTAGGGCTTCCCGTCGTGTGGACCGTTCGCCGGGTGCCAAGTCTTTCGATTTGACGCCACTTCGACGACTTGCGCGTCGATGGGGATGAGATGATGATTATTAGGACAACACAACACCCAGTCCCTTAGCGGAGAAAATCTCCGACCCAGCCGGGAATCGAATCCGGACCCTTAGAATTGACATTCAGTCGCGCTGACCACTCAGCTACCGGGGGCGGCTGGCCAACGGAGAAACAGTGCGTGGTAAAAAATGGTTCTGGTACGAGAATAGTAAATATGACTTCTGAATGCATACTTGACGCATGAGGGAACTTTTCTTTCAGTGAAAGACTTCAGAAGACAGACTGCAAGAACGTAACTGAAGAAAGGTCTTCAAATAAGGTCAGTTAAGGAAAGACCAACAACACTCATCTCACTTTTCAGGAGTAATGTACCAGATACACGATATGACCAGAAGCTGCACGTGATCCAGAAGCGTGAAAAGCAAAGACGATGCCGTTATGAGAACTGCAAAGAAAAGCCCAAAACATGTTGCTGGAACTCTTTGTATGGAATGCTTTCCCAAATATCATATCAAATACTAACGAAAATACAGTTTCGGAGAATTCTTAGGTTAAAACTTTTGCAAAAGTTACTTGCCGTAAGATAAATAACAGTTCTGAAATGTTATTTTGAGTTTATTATTACCAATTTCTTTATCCCTTGTAACTTTTCCTAGTAAGCAGTATAATGGAAAACAACTGCCAAACACCCAGCGTCCTCGAATGAGGACGGCCAAAAATTTCAGGTCTAGGAAACAAGTGAACAAAGCTTCTTTATATTTCTATAAATTGGGTTACCAGGACAGTTTTATGAAAATATATAATATGTGTTAACCAAAAATAAATTTGACACCGATGTATTAGTAGAGGCACATCCCGTAGCAAGAATCATTAGCACTGTATAAGCAAATTTCATTGTTAAAAAACCCACTCAATCATCATCTTTTGAGTATAGCATGCGTTTGTATAATTAAAAGCTTATTTGCTAAAATTCAAGGTTTTTTATGTAAACTTCCCATTCAAACACTGCTAAGATATGAATTATTCAAACAATTTGAAAGATGACAACAAACTGGAAAAGTGTAATAAGGTTTTCATCACAATACGACCCTTTCAGATGCTAATCTGGATGCGTAATAAGTGACGCAGTCGAAAATGTTTTGTGTTTTGTGATATCATTGGCGTTATGTATTTTCTTAATCCATACAGATAGCACGACGAAAACCAAAGCGTAAAGTAAAATTACATTGATTCTGTCTAATTACTCTTCATTATGACACCAACAACTTGGTAATACGAGTTAATGTAAGCAGAGGCTTCCATAATGCTTTATATTCATCACGGTTCAAAATGAGATATGACACAAGTGCGTTGCCTAGATGCACAGTCGGTAATTATAGCTTTGGAGAATTTTTCAGTGGAACCAAGAAACCGCATAGGCGTTTATGGATCGACAATTCGACCAGTAACTATATGATTATGTGGACTGGCATTAGACAAATAGTCTTACGTAACCTTTTTGCTTTGAAAAAGCTGTGGTACCAGATAATGGCGCTTTTAATTAGGATATTCTTGTTTTTGCTTCTCGAATGTGTATTTTTCTGATTTTGCACCGCAGCCAGGCTTATATCAGAGCTCTGTACACGTACATGAAGGCTCGAAAGTATATACGGATAGCAAAGACTGTAATTATATTAAAAATAAAACATGCGGGCCACACGCATCAGCTAATCAACGCATCTTAATTCCTCCCAGGTTTAGTTTCTTCAGAGAATCGAATAGACATTAAATGATTTCAACACGTTCCTTCCTATGAACATTCTCTGTCCATACATAACACGAGCAGTTGCAAGCGCCTCCTTCAAAAATTCAGTAACTCCTGAGACCAGATAATGATGTAGCACGTCTCAGAACATCTGCGAGTGCGACCTGTCTTGCGTCGGACGAAGAGTGCACACTATAGAACAACGCCCAAATGTGCGGATTTTTCGAAACCACACTAATTCTGGAAAATCGCTTAACAATATTTACCATGTATTGCTCAATTCTTAAGTCAAAAGAAAAAATTCAATTCTTATTTTGTTTTATCTTTTTGATCATAAGATGTCAGAATAGACAATATATGTCGACAGTTAATATGTGTCTACAGTGCCGTTCCGACATTAACAAGATAATACTGCCATTTTTATAAGTATGATTTATCTTCCAAACCTGTAAAAGTACTGCTTTTACCAACGAGTCGCACAAATAATGCTGAACTTCCGCTATAGCGATCGTTTCATTTTCCGTTGACCAAGGCTTTAATTGTAAACTCGAAAATAATCGATATTTGGATTGAACGTACGTATAGTTTTGAAATAAATACAGATTTTTATTAAATGAATGAACCTAATTTGTGTCAACGATTCTAGAAAGGGTGCTGAAATTGGTTTTTAAAACTAAATAAAAAAGTGCTGGCGTTTCCGTCCTATTTCTGGAGCGGCATGACTCGTCATTGAGTGGCTTGGAGTTTCCTCTTCAAATTAATATCGTCGCTGAAAAATTAAAATGCGGTGGCGCTTGCTTTGATGTTGTATCACTCGTCGAAATTGCATTAATCGAAATTCAAATCCATATTTGAAAGATAATGATGCACTTTAACAGTGAAATTATATTACTGAGGAAAACATATCAACAGTAACATGACCTGTTGACAGAGCGGATGTAAATGAAATTAGTTAAAGTGTCATTCTTCACGTAAACGCGAAAAACATAAATATGGTCTCTAGTAAAGCTGTATGAATTACCTTTTATTGCAAAGTCAACCAGTCTCGTTGTGAAACGATCATATTCATGATATCTGTCCAAACGAATTTTGTATTTACAATATTGTATTTACGATGAAGTACAAACCACAGTCTTTGTATTAGTTAATTTGCACTACATAGATGTAAATATATCTCTTTAAATGGTTATATGAGGGTTATTCCAAAAGTAAGGTCCGATTGATTGCCAAATTGAAACCACAGTGAACATCAGAAATGTTTTACTTGTAACAATTAGCTACACCTTTCAGCTACTTCTCTACGTAGTCGCCGTTCTGACTTAGACTTTTGTCATAGCGTTGTACCAACTTTTCAATAGCCTCATCATAGAAGGCAGCCGCCAGTGCTTTCCGCCAGTTCTCCACGCTGGCCTACACCTCGTTGTCTGTGTCAAAATGTTGTCTTCAAAGACAGCGGTTCATGTGACCAGAGATGAAACTCAGGGGGAGACAATTGCGGACTGTATTGTGGGTAATCTAACATTTCCATTTGAAAACGATGCAGGAGCATCTTCATTGCCCCTGCAGAATGCGGCTGAGAATTGTCGTGAAGACGAAACAGCACGACAGTTATGTAATGTTGGCTGCATAGCTTCAGGCGAAATTTCTCGCTAGGCTTTCGTACTTGGCGGCAGACACTATTTTCTAGACATCTTTACGCACTCACTGCGAGCTCAGAAATGAGAAGAGCGACGTGATGCTAACTGGGGTTATACTAGAGACACTACCCAACACATCTGTGCAAAGCTTTATCGGATTTTCATAGTCGTTTCCATTTCGCGACCGATCGGACCTTACTTTTGGAATAACCCTCGTACATACATATCCGAGATTGCAGGTGTTCCTTTGTTGAAGACAGAAGTTCAGTATGACACTTGAATGAAAGACAGCTTGCAGTAATATGAGTTTTAAGAGGCGCTTCACAAAATTTTCTGAATGAAGGATACAATTACTCAGAATAGAATGTTCTAGGGCTTGCCGCTGCATCAGGTGGTTGGAATATCACGAACTTTCAGTCACTCTGTTGACGCTCAAGCGGTATGACGTCACAGAATTTCGAGTTGTTGTCAGCCACGTTCCCGTAGCAGTTTAGACTAAGTGTCCTCTGGAGTACGGAAACACTTTTAACAATTATAATAGAGGCATGGTTTGAAAAGCAAGAACTTCAGTAATACAACGTGTAAGAAAATAGAATTTGTAAAATAGATGTAGATATAACAGTAGTAATCGTTTTCATACTAGAGCTCGTTAGTGTGCCATGCGACGGGATATTAATTGTAATGATGAATGTAAAAATGTTGCTTCCGGTGCGTTGACGACGCGTTTGTCATTTGGCCCAGTGACGAAAAAAACTTGAAAAGAGCAGGAACGGTAACACCCGGTTCACTATGGAATTATAAAAACACAATGCATTTCAATTTCTGAGCGTCCTCATCCACTGGAAACGACATGGGTGCCTCGGCCACAGTGCCCAAGGCCACCATTTGCACACCGGTCTGTACTTGCATGCCATTACCCAGTATAGAAGCGAAATGTGTTCGAAAAACTGATACATCGTGCAGAAAAGTAATAACATACGCCGAAAATCTGTCCAGTGAGTTGAGCTACCTACGCAAGGATTACAGAAACAACAATTAGCACTCCGTCTTCAGGCCACACGTGGCTCATTGGGTCCATCCGACCGCCGCGTCATCCTTGGTTGAGGATGCGGATAGGAGGGGCGTGTGGTCAGCACACCGCTCTCCCGGTCGTTATGATGGTTTTCTTTGACCGGAGCCGCTGCTATTCGGTCGAGTAGCTCCTCAATGGTCATCACGAGGCTGAGTGCACCACGAAAAATGGCAACAGCGCATGCCGGCTGGATGGTCACCCATCCAAGTGCCGACCACGCCCGGCAGCGCTTAACTTCGGTGATCTCACGGGAACCGGTGTATCCACTGTGGCAAGGTCGTTGCCCAGAAACAACAATTAGAATGACCATTTTATGAAAAAAGTGGTCTCTAATATGGATCGCAGTAAGACCACAGTCGAGGAGCAGGAAGACACACTTTCTTTTTTGCTGTACTGCCTCGTGTCATGTAAGACAATTAGCCTGCTGAAAAAATACAAAATCAAATCGATCATCACGTCTACTGGCAGCTGCTAAGAGCAGTTATAGATGCAGCAGATCTCAGAATACATGTCGTCTACAAGTCACCTTGTGTGTGTGACCGCTCCTACATTGGATTAATAATGCGCACTGTAGAATACAGGGTGATTCAAAAAGAATACCACAACTTTAGGAATTTAAAACTCTGCAACGACAAAAGGCAGAGCTAAGCACTATCTGTCGGTGAATTAAGGGAGCTATAAAGTTTCATTTAGTTGTACATTTGTTCGCTTGAGGCGCTGTTGACTAGGCGTCAGCGTCAGTTGATGCTAAGATGGCGACCACTCAACAGAAAGCTTTTTGTGTTATTGAGTACGGCAGAAGTGAATCGACGACAGTTGTTCAGCGTGCATTTCGAACGAAGTATGGTGTTAAAGCTCCTGATAGGTGGTGTATTAAACGTTGGTATAAACAGTTTACAGAGAATGGGTGTTTGTGCAAAGGGAAAAGTTCTGGACGGCCGAGAACGAGTGATGAAAATGTAGCACGCATCCAGCAAGCATTTGTTCGCAGCCCAGGAAAATCGACTCGCAGAGCTAGCAGAGAGCACAAGAAGCACAACAATTCATATTTCAGCAGGATGGAGCGCCACCACATTGGCACTTATCTGTCCGTAACTACCTGAACGTCAACTACCCGAGGCGATGGATCGGCCGCCAGGCAGCCCGTGACAGAGCACGTCATCACTGGCCTCCAAGAAGCCCTGATCTTACCCCCTGCGATTTTTTCTTATTGTGTTTCGGCCACCTCTCCCAGCCACCATTGATGATTTGAAACGAGAAATAACAGCAGCTATCCAAACTGTTACGCCTGATATGCTACAGAGAGTGTGGAACGAGTTGGTGTATCGGGTTGATATTGCTCGTGTGTCTGGAGGGGGCCATATTGAACATCTCTGAACTTGTTTTTGAGTGAAAAAAAACCTTTTTAAATACTCTTTGTAATGATGTATAACAGAAGGTTATGTTATGTTTCTTTCATTAAATACACATTTTTAAAGTTGTGGTATGCTTTTTGAATCACCCTGTAAAGTACGAAGGGGCATGAGAGGTTTTATTGCCTACGTTACCCCGAAAAATCCAGTTAGTTGAGCTTTGCTCTGGAAAACGGTCATCGGTTCAAATTGAAGAAGCTTCTGTCGTGGCTCACACTAAGGGATGAATGAAGCCTTCGAAATAAAATTATTGACTATAGCCTTGAAAGAGACGACACTCTGCAGAGCAGTGAAGCGTGGAATTTAGCGACCGTTAGAATGAAGCGTGACTCAACGTATGCGGGCTCTCGAACGAACTAGGGACGTCACACTGGCAGGCTCGGCCACCACACTTCGCGAACGCTCGGTTCTGTGCAGAGCCCATAGAAAATCGATATTTAATTTTGTCGTCTGCTATCGAGAACTTGCATGCGTTTAAACATGCAGTCAAAAATTATTAAACTGGTCTGAATTAGTTAGTCGCTCCCCACAGGAGACAGCTGCTGGTGCTTGTAAGACCTGCCGTGTCATGTGCTCTGACGTGGACTTCGTACGAGGACGAGTCACTTCACAGACGGCAGATAGAATACATTTGGGCGTAACAGCAATCAATCAGGAGGTATTCCACTTGATAAAGACCAAGGAATGATTGGTCAAAGCTCGTTGCATTTTAACCACTTGACGCGGCTGGGAGATGAAGAACATTTTACTCAGTGTTACCACTGAGAGACTCTCCATTATTACATGACGTGCATGAAAAATACCTATTACAGGACAACAGCCAGTGTTAGTTGCTACAGAATAATACTCATTAATGTGAACGAAGTCAATATGCGACGTTAACGTGCAATAACCACTCACAGACGCACGTTGAAGCACTGGCAGCGAAAGCTATATAAAGCGTGTCGGAAGGACGCGCGGAACTGTGAGTCGTTGTCGTAATGCAGAAACGGAGCGATGTACACTATATGATCAAAAGTATCCGGACATCTGGCTGAAAATTACTTAAAAATTTGTCGTGCCCTCCATCGGTAATGCTGGAATTCAATATGATGTTGGCCCACACTTAGCCGTGATGACAGCTTCCACACTCGCAGGCATACGTTCAGTCAGGTGCTGGAAGATTTCTTGGGGAATTGCAGCCCATGCGTCACGGAGTGCTGCACTGAGGAGAGGTATCGATGTGGTCGGTGAGGCCTTGCTCGAAGTCGGCGTTCCGAAACATTCCAAAGGTGTTCTATAGGATTCAGATCAGGACTCTGTGCAGGTCAGTCATTACAGGGATGATATTGTCGTGTAACCACTCCACCATAAGCCGTGCGTTATCAACAGGTGCTCGATCGTGTTGAAAGATGCAGTCACCATCCCCGAATTGTTCTTCAACAGTCAGAAGCAAGAAGGTGCTTAAAACATGAATGTAGGCCTCTCCTGTGATAGTGCGACGCAAAACAACAACGGGTACAGCCCCCTCCATGAAAAACACAACCACACCACAACACCACCACCTCCGGATTTTACTGTTGGCACTACACACGCTGGCAGATGACGTTGAGCGGGCTTTCGCCATACCCACACCCTGCCATCGGATCGCCACGTTGTGTACCGTGATTCATCACTCCACACGACGTTTTTCCACTCTTCCGTCGTCCATTGTTTACGTTCCTTACACCAAGCGAGGCATCATTTGGCATTTACTGGCGTGATATGTGGCTTATGAGCAGCCGCTCGACCATGAAATCCAAGTTTTCTCACCTCCCGCCTAACTGTCATTGTACTTGCAGTTGATCCTGGCCGGCCGCGGTGGCCGAGCGGTTCTAGGCGCTTCAGTCTGGAACTTTGCGACTGCTACGGTCGCAGGTTCGAATCCTGCCTCGGGCATGGATGTGTGTGATGTCCATAGGTTAGTTAGGCTTAAGTAGTTCTAAGTTCTAGGGGACTGATGACCTCAGATGTTATGTCCCATAGTGCTCAGAGCCATTTGAGCCATTTGAAGTGGATCCTGATGCAGTTTGGAATTCCTGTGTCATGGTCTGGATAGATGTCTGCCTCTTCAACTGTCGGCCTTCTCCGTCAGTCAACAGCCGAGTTCGGCCTGTACGCTTTTGTGCCGTACGAGTCCCTTCACATTTTCACTTCGCTATCACGTCGGAAACAGTGGAACTAGGATTATTTAGGAGTATGGAAATCTCGCATACAGACGTATGACAAGTGATACCTAATCACCTGTCCACATTCGAAGTGCGTGAGCTCCGCGGAGCGCCCCATGCTGCTCTCTCACGATGTCTAATGACTACTAAGGTCACTCATATAGAATACCTTGGAATAAGTGGTAGCACAATGCACCTAATAAGAAAAACGTGTGTTTTTGGTAGTGTCTGGATACTTTTGATCACATAGTGCAAGTGAGTCCGAAACGCTGTGCTCATTAAATTTCAGGCCAAAAGTTGAAGCACTTCCGAAACGGCGATGTTTGGAAAATGTTCGTGCTTAAAATATAACGTGCATGGCAAAGTGATGCTATCCGACACCGGCGCCGAGGCAACTGTGGTGGACAACGAGCCATAAGTCAACGGGGTGAACGACGAGTGCGGAAATGTGGGAGGCGAATGAACGTAGCCGGCCGAAGTGGCCGTGCGGTTAATGGCGCTGCAGTCTGGAACCGCAAGACCGCTACGGTCGCAGGTTCGAATCCTGCCTCGGGCATGGATGTTTGTGATGTCCTTAAGTTAGTTAGGTTTAACCAGTTCTAGGTTCTAGGGGACTAATGACCTGAGCAGTTGAGTTCCATAGTGCTCAGAGCCATTTGAACCATTTGAATGAACGTACAACTGCTTAGTATATGAAAGCCCAGATGAACCGAGGAGCTACCCGCACTGTGTCCTAAACGACCGTTCAGCGAATATTGCCGCGTGTGGGCCTACTACGCAAAAGGCGTCTGGTTCATGCATCCAGGCCGACTGCTCTTCATTAGGGATCGAGACTGGGATTTGCACGACGATGCCACAACTGGACGTCCACTGAGCAGTGACAGATGGCCTTTTAGGATGACAGATGGTCGTTGGCGTGCACGGGAAGAAAGGTCTGAAAGCGAACACCCTGTAACAATCGTCGGAACTGTACAGGCCGGCGGGGTCAGGGATTTTCTCTGCCTCGTGATGACTGGGTGTTGTGTGATGTCCTTAGCTTAGTTAGGTTTAAGTAGTTCTGAGTTCTAGGGGACTGATGACCATAGATGTTAAGTCCTATAGTGCTCAGAGCCATTTGAACCATTTGTACAGACCGGAGAAGAGAGCGTTATGTACTGGAAAATGTTTTCGTGGCATTCGCTGGGTGATCTCGTCAACTGGAAGGCACAATGGACCAACACAAATATGCATCTGAACTGGGGTACCATGCAGACCCCGATCCTTGGGACGATGGCACCTATCAGCAGGATAATGTAAGAAAAAAATGTTCGAATGGCTCTGATTACTATGGGACTTAACATCTGAGGTCATCAGTCCCCTAGAACTTAGAACTACTTAAACCTAACTAACCTAAGGATATCACACACATCCATGCCTGAGGCAGTATTCGAACCTGGGACCGTAGTGGTCGCGTGATTCCAGACTGAAGCGCCTAGAACCGCTCGGCCTCGCCGGCCTGCTGAAAATGTAGCCTGTCACACAGCAAGGTGCGTGATTCGACAAGCATCAGTATAAATTTATCCTACTCCCCTTGCCTAAAATTAAACACAATGGGAATCTTTGGGACCAACTGGATCAGGCTGTTTGCGCCACGCATCGTCAACCAAGAAAAAGAGTGCAGCTGGTCACGGCACTGTGTCGTATCCACAGAGAAAAAGCGCCAAGCCTTGTAACGAAAAAAATTCATATTCGGTGGAGTAGCAGGGATGACAAGGGTGCCAGAATCACTGGACGATGAGTAAACAGCCGGTACGAGGATGCCTATGACCATCGGTTGAGATGTGAACACAGTAGCATTACGTTGCATTCTTGTCAAGTGTAGTCAGTACACAGCTAGATCAAAATAAGGGAACGGAAAGTTTACAAAGTAAGGTCAAGCACAGGGCTACAGGAGGACAGAGAGAAGTGTTCTGGAATGGGAACGTATACGTTACGCAAACCTAGGCTAGAAAACGAGGTATATGGGCAGACTCACCTTCCCCTCTATCAAGCCTATGGAAAGTTACTAAGAATAAGTTCAAATTAGAGCCAATGAGAGGACAACGCGCCTTCAGTATCGAGTAGAAGACAGACCGGGATGAACGGGAAAGGCTACTCAAAACTAGGGAGTGTGGTGCTCTTCGAGAGTGTCTGGTAGAAACAGAGAATTAGAGCAAGAGAGTGAGTGTACTGGAAGTTGTAAAGGGAACTAGTATTGAGGAAGTCTATTCGTCGCATTGTGGGTACAGTACCAGTTAACAGTGATATTCAGTACAGATGGAATTGTGCCAGTAAATCACTGTCTCTGTATAAAGGCATGGTCTCTTTGTGGGTACGAAGACCAGCTGGGTGGGAAGGTCACCCTTAAAAGATTAGCAGAAGAGAACCCATTTGACGAAATAAACTTCCTGCAATTCCAGCTCAGACCATTCAAAGCTACCTTCCAGTCCTTATCCTATTTTGAAAGGAGCAGTAAATAGGTCAAGACTTCCTATGACATTGGCTAACTGGCCAATCCACTTCTAAAGAGCCCTGTCGCTCAGTCTCTGACAACACACGCGTTTCGAGACGAGACAACTGTAGTGGACATAGCTTCGAGGACCTCATTGTTCATCTCGCAGCGGTCCGCGTTGCTAAAGGTGGTTAGTATTGTTTTTGACGGATGGTCACATTAATGTTACTGCACAGTGTAAATTACATCACGAATGAACTACGTAAGTGACAAATTAAAAGTGAAGGTCTAAAATTACGCAATCACTTATGATAATAAATAAATTGCTAAATATTCTCAAGATGAGCCAGACAAATGCTGCTGACTGGCAGAAACAAAGTGTTTAAAATGGTTCAAATGGCTCTGAGCAGTATGAGACTTAACATCTGAGGTCATCAGTCCCCTAGAACTTAGAATTACTTAAATCTAACTAACCTAAGGACATCACACACATCCATGCCGGAGGCAGGATTAGAACCTGCGACCGTAGCAGTCGCACGGTTCCGCACTGAAGCGCCTACAACCACTCGGCCACAGCGGCCGGCAAAGCGTTTACAACAAAACTTCTGGTATACAGTGTAGCACAAAAATTCCTGCTGCAGACTGGGATGACATCGAAACTGTAGAGAAGATAATTATTCAGGGCTACCGAAGAAACAAAATATTAAGAATGTAACTACCCACCATACATCAGAAGTTGGTGTGCTTAGTGCTGATGTAGATCGTAAGTGAAATTTCAGAATGAATAACTGAAATAGACTGGAAATTTTCTCACTAATTAATTACTGAAGCTTCCAAATGAAATTTCAGTCTCAAGTGTTGAATTTTCATTAGTCTGAATAATTTCACAATTTTGTCGCTACGTCGTGATACTTTAACGTTACTGTCCCCCTTCCCCACTTCCGTATCTTTTCTCTGCCCGTTATATAGGACAGTGTTAAGTCAATGAGCTGCGATCGTCCGCAGAGTTTTACGGGCGCTTCACGGAAAACTCCAATCCTCTCACGGCCGTGTAAGAGGCGGCCGTTGCGGAGCCCATTGGGGGCTGAATTCACTCCGCGGTGCGCTCACGGCCGCGCCCGGCCGCCCCTCGGAAGCCGGCGCTTAGGGCGCTCATTGTCCGCGGCGCCACTGTCTCCGCGCCGTAACCCCCGCGACGCCTCTGTCCGGCGTCCGATCGTCGTCAGCGACGCCGTGAAGCCGCGTTAACGACCCCCGCGCGACGCCGACCCGCTCGCCACACAATTGCGCCACTAAATTCCGCAACAAGAACCGCTCTCCGCCCCAGCGGCAGTGTCTGCAAACGGATACGTCCCGCTTTTGCCGGTGTACGGAAACTGGAGACAGGAGTTGGGTCTGACAGTGGAGCGGCAAATACAGACCGCGGTAGAGTTGAGAAGATTACGCAGGTATCAGGGCGACAGAACCGCTATAAAATTATTACGCAGTATTATCTTCAAGTAACTGCTGTGTATACTCTGACAATTTTGTGTCGTCGTTGCCACTGTAGCGTTTTGCACTGTGGGTAGCAAGGAGGAAGATGTTTGGTATTCTCTTTTTACAACACAACTGCACACAAGTATTAACAGGGCTCTTTATTAACAAGGAGTTATTTACCTTTAAACTAGTCTTTATGTTGTGGTAAAAGCTCTTGCATATTACTTCACGTTAGCATCACTGCTGGTGAAGGACAAGTCCCACTATAAAGACTACACTCTCGTAGCCGATGACACGCGGATCCTATACGACTCGATTTCCTTCCTGCACCTTCTCCTTTTCCTCGAACGGATATGGATCCTTTACACCTCCCGCAAGCTCGATCCCCACACCCGCTTGTCTCTCCCATCCGCACCCATCCCCACCTGCTGCCGCGCCTATATTCTTGCATACCATCTGCTCTCCATCTTCACACCTCCACACCCTTTCCCAAGGTGGCTTCTGCCAACTACCCCTCCCTGATGATGTCTTTGTCCCGTCCATCTACCACTCCTACCAGCTCTGACTCTCCCCTTCCCATCTTTTTTCCCCTAGGGCACCCTCCCTCCTTCCTCACCTTCCTTCAACCCCCTCCTCTCTCCCACGTCTCCCACACCTCTCTCTCGGCTTCTAACCCCCCCTCTCTCCTCCCTCCAACTCTCCCTTCTTTCTCCCATTGGCTCCACCCCCCTCGTCACGGCCTACTGCCTCTCCCTTTGACATGGGGGCAGGCCCCCTTCCCCTTCGTCAGTGTGAGTGCTTCGCTGATGATTGTCGCCAGTGTTTTCCATGTGTCAGTGTCTCCATTTGTGTACAGTGTCTTCATCAGTGTTTTCTCCTACGTTGTCTCCACCTGGACGTCTTCATCTGTTTTCCACTGGTGCCACCCTACACTACAGTGTCTTGTGTCGAACGACTTCTGATCTCTTATGCAGTGTTCGTCTTGTGTTTACGATGTTTTCTATGCCTTCCATGTATTTATGTTGTGTCTTTTGGCCGAAGAGCGGCGTATGTGGGCTGCTTCCAGCCCGCGTCAGCTGAGGCATAAATTACAATAAAGGAAAAAAGAAATAGCCAGTGACGCGAACTGACAGCCGCCAACTACACTCCTGGAAATTGAAATAAGAACACCGTGAATTCATTGTCCCAGGAAGGGGAAACTTTATTGACACATTCCTGGGGTCAGATACATCACATGATCACACTGACAGAACCACAGGCACATAGACACAGGCAACAGAGCATGCACAATGTCGGCACTAGTACAGTGTATATCCACCTTTCGCAGCAATGCAGGCTGCTATTCTCCCATGGAGACGATCGTAGAGATGCTGGATGTAGTCCTGTGGAACGGCTTGCCATGCCATTTCCACCTGGCGCCACAGTTGGACCAGCGTTCGTGCTGGACGTGCAGACCGCGTGAGACGACGCTTCATCCAGTCCCAAACATGCTCAATGGGGGACAGATCCGGAGATCTTGCTGGCCAGGGCAGTTGACTTACACCTTCTAGAGCACGTTGGGTGGCACGGGATACATGCGGACGTGCATTGTCCTGTTGGAACAGCAAGTTCCCTTGCCGGTCTAGGAATGGTAGAACGATGGGTTCGATGACGGTTTGGATGTACCGTGCACTATTCAGTGTCCCCTCGACGATCACCAGTGGTGTACGGCCAGTGTAGGAGATCGCTCCCCACACCATGATGCCGGGTGTTGGCCCTGTGTGCCTCGGTCGTATGCAGTCCTGATTGTGGCGCTCACCTGCACGGCGCCAAACACGCATACGACCATCATTGGCACCAAGGCAGAAGCGACTCTCATCGCTGAAGACGACACGTCTCCATTCGTCCCTCCATTCACGCCTGTCGCGACACCACTGGAGGCGGGCTGCACGATGTTGGGGCGTGAGCGGAAGACGGCCTAACGGTGTGCGGGACCGTAGCCCAGCTTCATGGAGACGGTTGCGAATGGTCCTCGCCGATACCCCAGGAGCAACAGTGTCCCTAATTTGCTGGGAAGTGGCGGTGCGGTCCCCTACGGCACTGCGTAGGATCCTACGGTCTTGGCGTGCATCCGTGCGTCGCTGCGGTCCGGTCCCAGGTCGACGGGCACGTGCACCTTCCGCCGACCACCGGCGAAAACATCGATGTACTGTGGAGACCTCACGCCCCACGTGTTGAGCAATTCGGCGGTACGTCCACCCGGCCTCCCGCATGCCCACTATACGCCCTCGCTCAAAGTCCGTCAACTGCACATACGGTTCACGTCCACGCTGTCGCGGCATGCTACCAGTGTTAAAGACTGCGATGGAGCTCCGTATGCCACGGCAAACTGGCTGACACTGACGGCGGCGGTGCACAAATGCTGCGCAGCTAGCGCCATTCGACGGCCAACACCACGGTTCCTGGTGTGTCCGCTGTGCCGTGCGTGTGATCATTGCTTGTACAGCCCTCTCGCAGTGTCCGGAGCAAATATGGTGGGTCTGACACACCGGTGTCAATGTGTTCTTTTTTCCATTTCCAGGAGTGTAGAATAGTGACTCAGCTAATAACTGGGCTGCCTGCGATTGTGACTGACTCTGTATGCGACTGGGTTGACTGTCTGTGACGAACTGGGACTGTAACAGGCTCTCTGGACCGCGATGGCGATCTAAATACTTGCAGTCGAAGGACGTTGGCAGCGCGTTACTTGTGAGTCTGTACTTTGCCTCTCTCCTGATAGGCGCGCTTGCTCCAGCACCTACAATCGATCTTCTCGCAACCTCTTTGCTAACGGGTGTGCTGGTGACAGCTTATGCCAGCACAGATAATATGACTAAATTTTCTTTGAGACGCATGAGCCGCGATTTTATTTACGATTATGGTAGAAGCTGAAGAAATGAATTAATAATAATAAAATAATAAAAAAATTTGCAATCAAGACGGATTTTAAGTAACATTATAAAATTCTGGCATACCTGGGACCTGAACACAGGTCTCCTCCTTACCAAATCAGATGTGTTAGCCATTAAACCACAGCAGCAAAATAGGTAACACAGCTGCATGGACAATCCTAGTCGAATGCCCCCCACTCCCCCCTCCCCCCCCCCCTCCCCCCACCCGCGATGCCAACTTCACTTTACGCCTCACCATATTTTCCCCTTCTTAAAGCGTCAGTACTGCCGAAGCTCTTCAGTATTGTAATAGCTTTGTATGTAACGGGGAAATCCTGCCTGTACCTCAGGCATAAATGATCTACAGATGTTATATAATTAAATTTTCCTTGAAGTATATCACTCTAAACTTTATCTACAATAATGATAGAAACTGAAGAAATGAATTAAAATTTGAGTCACAGCCAGAACTTGAACCCAGGTCTTCTACTTATTAGGCAGGTGTGTCAGCCATTACACAACGATAACAGCAAAGGGAATACAGATGTACGGATTACCCTAGTCCAGTTCCCTCCCTTATTCAAACATCAATTCACATTGTAAGTAGGCTGTTTAGGTTCTTATATTGATAACGCCGCCACCACGTAGCGCTCTGTATGAAAATCACTGGCTGTGCTGTGTGCATTCGGGAGCATGGGGGCTATGTAAGTAGGCTGTTTAGGTTCTTATATTGGTAACGCCGCCGCCACTTAGTGCTCTGTATGAAAATCACTGGCTGTGCTGTGTGCAGTCTGTGGCTGGTTGGCATTGTTGAAATACTCGCCATTGCAGCGCTGGGCAGTTGGCTGTTAACAGCGCGTAGCGTTGTGCACTTGGAGGTGAGCCGCCAGCAGTGGTGGGTGTGGGGAGAGAAATGGCGGAGTTTTGAGAGCGGATAATCTATTAAGGTAAATACATTGTTCGTTCTCTATCAAAATCTTTCATTTGCTAACTATGCCTATCAGTAGTTAGTGCCTTCAGGCGTTACCAATATAAGAACCTAATCAGCCTACTTACAACATCTTCAGCTGATTTTCCCTTTCTTAAAATGACAGTATTCCCAAGGCTCTCTGGTGTTGGAATAGCACCACATCTAGGTAGTAAGCAGGAGACCCGGACTCAGGTACCGGCTGTGGCCAAAATTTTAATTCATTTCTCCAGCCTCTGTCACTCTGACTCTAATTACCAGTAAACTCCCAAGTTTCTAAAGAAAACAACTCCCATTTATAATACAGCTTAAAATGTCTGAATATTAAATATTTGACGTTAACTAAAATTTAGAGAATTTCTGAAATTATGTTCAAAGTTTGCTGGTAGTCGCTAAATACTCTCTTTATGAAACACTGGATGAATATAGTCTGTGTAATTTCAACTCCATTTACATCTACGTCTACAAGGTTGCTCAGAATTCACAGTTAAGGGTGTGGCAGAGTGATCATCGAACCACCTTCAAGCTATTTCTGTGCCATTCCACTGTCGAACGACGCACGGGAAAACGTGCACTTAAATCGATCTGTGCGAGCTCTGATATATCTCAGTTTATTACGACAATAATTTCCTCCCATGTTGGTGGGCGCCAACAAAATAATTTCCCAATAAAAGGAGAAATTTGGTGACTGGAATTCCACGAGAAGACGCTGCTGCGACAAAAACCGCCTGTGGATTAATGATTGCCATCCCTATTCACATATCACGTCCGTCGCACTCTCTTCCCTACTTCGCGGCAGTACAAAACGAGTCGCACTACTCTGAACTTTTTTTGATGTCCTCTGTCAGTCCCATCTGATGCCGATCCCACACTGCACATCAGTTTTCCGGAAGAGGGGTGACAAGCGTAATGTTAACAGCGTCTTTATTAAACCCTTTACATTTTCTAAGTATTCTGCTAATATATCGCAGTATTAGTTTGCTTTCCCCATAACATTATCTTAGTGATTCTCCTATTAAGTTATTCGTAACTGAAATACATAAGTATTTAAATGAATTTGTAGCCCTTAGATTGTTGTGATTTTCTTGTAACCTGAATTTAGCGGATTTCTATCAGTACTCGTGCTGATAAGTTCACAGTTCTCATGATTTAAAATTTTGCACCACATAGATATGCTGTATAAATCATTTTGCAGCTCGTTTGATCATCTTACAACACTACATCACGGTAAATAACAGCATCAATCATTCTAAGAGCACTCCTCAGAGTGTCACCTAAATTGTTTATGTACATCAAGAACACCAGAGGGCCTATGACACTTCCATGTGGAACGCCAGATATTACTTGAGTTCTACTAGATGACTTTCCGTTAATTACTAAGAATTGTGACCTTTCTAACATGAAGTCACGAATTCAATGATAACACCACGATATAGAGCATGTTTTGTTTCGTAAGAAAGATATTTCCTCAATCGTAGCGCTATTTGTCAGTAAATCGTTTCTGCGAGGTAATTCATATTATTCGGGCACAGTATATGCTACAAAATCCTACAGCAAATCGACGTTAACGATAAGGGTCTGTAATTCAATGGATTACCGGCACTTCTTTTTCTTATCTTGGGTGATAGTGTAATATGTGCAACTTTTGAGGCTTTACCTAAAGATCGAGCGGTTTATATGATTTTTAAGTATGGAGCTATTTTATCAGAATACTCTGAAACCAACCCAACTGGTAAACAATCTGGACCAGAGGCCCTGTCTCATGAAGTGATTGAGACTGCTTCGCTACACCTAGGATATTCGCTTCTGAGTTACTTATGTTAGCAGTTGATCTAGATTCAAATTCTGGAATATTTACGTCGTCTTCTTTGGTGAAGGGGTTTCAAGAACGGTGATTCGTAACTCCAGTGTCACTGCGAACAGTGACGTCACTATTGTTATTGCGCTGTGAAGGTATTGACTGCGTCTTGCTTGTGGTATACTATACAGGGTGGTTCATTGGTGATGACCGGGCCAAATCTCTCACGAAATAAGCATCAAACGACAAAACTACAAAGAACGAAACTCGTCTATCATGAATAGGGAAACCAGATGGCGCTATGGTTGGCCGACTAGATGGCGCTGCCATAGGTCAAACGGATATCAATTGCGTTTTTTAAATAGGAACCCCCATTTTCTATTAGATATTCGTGTAGTACGTAAAGAAATATCAATGTTTTAGTTGGACCTGTTTTTTCGCTTTGTGATACATGGCGCTGTAATAGTAACAAAAGTATAAGCCCGTGGTATCACGTAACATTCCGCCAGTGCGGACGGTATTTGCTGCGTGATACATTCCCCTTGTTAAAATGGACCGTTTACCAATTGCGGAAAAGTCGATATCGTGTTGATGTATGGCTATTGTGATCAAAATGCCCAACGGGCGTGTGCTATGTATGCTGCACAGTATCCTGGACGACATGATCCAAGTGTCCGAACCGTTCGCCGGATAGTTACGTTATTTAAGTAAACAGGAAGTGTTCAGCCGCATGTAAAATGTCAACCACGACCTGCAACAAATGATGATGCCCAAGTAGGTGTTTTAGCTGCTGTCGCGGTTAATCCGCACATCAGTAGCAGACAAACTGCGCGAGAATCGGGAATCTCAAAAGCGTCGGTTTTGAGAATGCTACGTCAACATCGATTGCACCCGTACCGTATTTCTATGCACTAGGAATTGCATGGCGACGACTTTGAACGTCGTGTACAGTTCTGCCACTGGGCACAACAGAAATTACGGGACGATGACAGATTTTTTGCACGCGTTCTATTTAGCGACAAAGCCTCATTCACCAACATCGGTAACGTAAACCAGCATAATATGCACTATTGGGCAACGGAAAATCCACTATGGCTGCGATAAGTGGAACATCAGCAACGTTGGCGGGTTAATGTATGCTGGGGAATTATGGGAGGAAGGATAATTATCGATGACAATCTAAATGGTGCAATGTATGCTGATTTCCTACGTAATGTTCTACCGATGTTACTACAAGATGTTTCACTGCATGACAGAATGGCAATGTACATCCAACATGATGGATGTCCGGCACACAGCTCGCGAGCGGTTGAAGTGGTATTGAATAGCATATTTGATGATAGGTGGATTGGTCGTCGAAGCACCATGGCATGGCCCGCACGTTCACCGGATCTGACGTCCCCGGATTCCTTTCTGCGGGGACAGTTGAAGGATATTTGCTGTCGTGATCCACCGACAACGCTTGACAACATGCGTCAGCGCATTGTCAATGCATGTGCGAACATTACGGAAGGAGAAATACCCGCTGTTGAGAGCAATGTCGTTACACGTATTGCCAAATGCATGGTGGTTGACGGACATCACTTTGAGAATTTATTGCGTTAATGTGGTATTTACAGGTAATCACGCTGTAACAGCATGCGTTCTCTGAAATGATAAGTTCACAAAGGTACATGTATCACATTGGAACAATCGAAATAAAAATGTTGAAACATACCTACGTTCTGTATTTTAATTTCAAACACCTACCTGTTACCAACTTTTCGTCTAAGACTGTGAGCCATATGTTTGTGACTATTACAGCGCCATCTGCCACAAAGCGAAAAAGTGGTCCAACTAAAACATTCATATTTCTTTACGTACTACACTAATATGTAATAAAAAATGAGGGTTCCTATTTTAATAACCGCAGTTGATATCCGTTTGACCTCTGGCAACGCCATCTAGCAGGCCATCCATAGCACCATCTAGTTTTCCCCTTCAAGCTAGACAAGTTTCGTTCATCGTAGTATTTTCGTTTGACGCTTATTTCTTGAGATATTTGGCCCGGTCACGATCAATGGACCGCCTTGTATACATGAGCAGAATGTATTTGGCTTTGCTGCCATGTTTCGACACGGAGTTTCGTCGTGGAAACTATTAAAATCATCTAGAATTTCGTGCTAAATTTCGAGGTTCTGTAAAACTTCGTCAATCTTGGAGATTTTCTGTACTTTTCAGTTTGACGTGCTTTTCTCCATTGCTTGTGCAACTGCGTTCTTCTGCGTTTTGTGTACCATGGAATATCATTGCCATCTTTTAGTATTTATTACCTCTCAGTTGTCATCAATACTATTTCTTTGAATTCCAGCCTTATCTGGCCTATGCTTAGGGATACGCAGTCGGGTGGAGTGAACAACGTCTCTTAGAAAGGTGTCAATCGAATTTTTATCTGCTTGTTTTAAAATAGATGTACTTTTCGTTTAGTTTATTTTTTGGTAAGCATTATTTATTGGTAACAAGTTAAATGTGCTTTAGCTACCATTTACACGTCAAGTGGACTCCTGAACCAGTTCTTGAAAATAATTCTCTGCGAAACATTCAACACAATTTCTGATGACTGCCACTGGTTTTAAACATGAATTTTTGCCAATCTGTCGAGGGTAAATTGAAGTAGTGTGAGTGCGGTATCTTTTTGAATTAATGCTCAAGTTTCCCTTGAACTGCTCGGCAACTGTGTCATCTGAGTCCAAGGATCGGTAAAAGGAACGTAAAGTATAACCTCTACCCAAACTAGCTCACAGGAACCATCTGCTTCAATTTTATTGTAAGGTGAACTACTTCTGACAGCAAGAAAGACTCCGCTACCAATAGTATTTGAGCAATCCTTTCTGAACACGGTTGTTCCTCCGTAAAAACTTCGGCTGAACTTATTTCCAGTTTTAGCCAGTTTGCCATAAAAATGGTTCAAATGGCTCTGAGCACTATGGGACTTAAAATCAATTGTCATCAGTCCCCTAGAACTTAGAACTACTTAAACCTAACTAACATAAGGACATCACACAACACCCAGCCATCACGAGGCAGAGAAAATCCCTGACCCCGCCGGGAATCGAACCCGGGAACCCGGGCGTGGGAAGCGAGAACGCTACCGCACGACCACGAGATGCGGGCTCAGTTTGCCATACCTATAATTATTTGACCATCAGTTATTTCTATTAGCGCCTGGAGCTCCAGTTCTTTCCCAAAACGGCTACGACAATTTACAACTACAGCGTCTATTGTTGCTAAATCTATCTTTGTGTGTTTGCCCTGTAATAAAAACTACAAAGCCACCCTCTCCTCCCCACACAGCACCCGCTTCCTGTGTCTCGTGAACCCCTAACCTAGTAAGGAGAACCCACCACCCAATAGCGTAATTTGAGGAACCAGCAGCCTACGCGTCGCAGAACCGTCTACGCCTCTGATTCAGACCCTCCACTCGACTCAGAACCGGAGAAGCATAGTCGGTTCCGCCGAAGATGCTACGGATGGTAAGCTACAATCTCTCAAGCAAGTTTGGCAGCCTTTATCACTTCAGCTAGTTACCCGAAACCAGAGACTCTTCCGATCAAAAGGGATCCACATCACTGGTACTGACGTGAGCCACCACCCGCAATGGGCTCCACACTGTGCTCTTCATGGTCTCTGGAAGCACACTTTCCACATCTGGAATGACTCCCTCTGGTATGAACACAGAGTGCACACTGGATTCCTTCCTTTACTTGGCAGCCATATCCCTAAGTGGCCCCATTAATCGTTGGAGCTCTCAATTACCGACAATTCTGTGGGACTGCCTAGACCATGAGGACCGAAAAGCTTCCTCTGGAACTGGGCGATCGACTGCATGTGGTTCAGGATCTTCGTCAGCCACAGCGCCCCAAAGTTTGATCGTCAGATGAACCGGGAAGGCTGTCGGATCGGACCCTCAGAAAGTTTTTAGATGTCTGCCACACCTTGGAACGATCTCTCACTCTACAACGGCTGACGAGTCAACGTCTGTGCAGGCAATACTCGGGGTGGCCACAGTAGTGGACCGATGACGTGACACGTGGGATGTACTGGATGTCTCTCGGATCTCCATGTCCAGCCCCCCCCCCCCCCCCCCCCCCAGTGATGTCCGTTGGCAGCAGGTTCAATGTTCAATCTGTCAGCGAAGCGAGCAACAGCTGGAGCTGTGAGCGAAGAGTTACCAACTCATCTCACGTGCGAACGTAGCAATCACAGTTCCTATCCATACTAAAAGACGGCGAAAATATAGACAGTTAATAACGCCGAATTGTGCCTGGTAAATAAACAAACACGAATGAAATTAACGATTTGAAACTGATGATGACGCAGCTTGTCGCATCTTGTAAAGAGCAAACTGTGTCAACTCAGATACTTTTTAAGCAAAAGCCAGTTTTACTCGAGTCTCAATGTTTATGACCTCAAATGTCTAGAACTGTGTATGCAGATCGATATAATTTTTGCAGGCACAATTAGTGGTGTAGCCTATGTGGATACAGTTTGCCAAGTGTGTTGCAAATAGAGTTAGAGGTAAATAAGTAATAAATTAAAACGTCGTGTCTGTTGCTGAACTTTTGCTGCTCCCTATTTTATGTAAAAGGTAGCTTCTCACGCTTCTCAATGTTTATGACGTCCTGCCTCCTAAACGTGAGTCCTACAATGATATAAATTTTCTTGTATATTCATTGGTATACGTGGATATCGTCTGCAAAATGCGTTGCAAACAGATTTAGTATTAAATAAGTAGTGAATTTAAACCACTTGTACAATACTGAAGTTATTGTGCAAGATCAGCGGAAATGTAGGAAGCGATAAACTTTTTTCCTTTTATCGTTTTGTGGGGATCGGGGACAATCAGTTTAATAAAGGTTTCAAATTATGTCTGAGGTCGCGAAGCGTTCTCATTCTAAAATACTGGGTTACTGCAATCGGGGTAATTTGCGCGTACTGACCTACGCTGCCTCTAGATTCAAGACATATACACAATTTCTAACTGTAATAATTGTCTTGATTTGTTAAGCTTTTAACGTAACTCTTAATGAATTGATTATGACAGCATTTTAAATTTTTAAATTCGGTCAATACTTACTCGATATTATCAGAACCAAAGTTACGTTTCACCGAGATGATTTTAGGCGGGCCAGCTGAAAATGTAACCATGAAACATGAACCAGGTTAGTTCGTTAGTAATATACGACTTACAGAATCACTGTGCTGGAAGATCTGCGTATTTTTATGATTTTATACCAAGAATTGCCTGATGCATTGTATAAGTTCTATAAAGTGATAGTAACTGATTGTGAAACAGCTTTATTTTCGATTAACTTGAATGTACGTAATCACCTAAAACCTTCCAAGATTTATGGCAATTATAGGCTCAAAAGAAAGGGGTCAGTAGAGGACAATAATTCTGATAAACACAGGTCTGGAAACGGCACCAGTACGACGTGTTACCACTTAGTATATGACTAACTAGTAACAGAGTCCCCGAGTAACGGTTTGAGATATCTGAAGGAGGCTTTCGGTATGTGATAATATTCGGAGGGGCACGTAATTTAGTGTCGTAACTAGCGACTTTATATATCAAATCCACAGAATTATTGACAAAATTAAGGCTTTTCTGTATGAGAAAATGTAATTTTTGAGGCCATTCGAAAGCTGTTGGTACTGAAACGTATCGAAAAACCAACCCAGAAATGTGAAAGAATTGAAAATTAAGGCAAGGCACAGTCAACTATTGCGTTATAAACATTTTCAATGGGGGTGCTCTTGCGCCAGACTCCGTCGTTATATGAAGGAAGAAGACCTACGTTGAGAAGATATACACGGATGTCGTCTTGGCACTACTCTATACGAAACATTATAAACAGAAACATGGATCACCCGCGATTGTTGTAAATCAGCGCCGTCACATGATTGGGAAACGTTAAATTCTCGAAAAGTTTACTTCAGAATTTTACACAATAAATACATTCGTATCGACAGGGGCTTCATATTTTTTCAAACAATAATGTCTTTGTTTTCAGTTACATCCGACTACCAAAAAGAAAATTGAGAAGAAAAGAAAAAAATGAAACAGATGCGGTTTCATTTTCTTTATCGCAGCCGGTTTTAAACATGATAGTAGGGAATTTAAAAACTAATTGTTTCTTCCATAAATCTTGCTTCTCCGTACAAGAAATTTTAAACAAAAATTGAGCACACAACAATCTTTATCGTTGGCGGTTTGGAGAGAAAACTTTTCTATCCAGAAAGTTTTGTTTATGGTTTAACGGTTTATGACTATATTACTAAAATGTGGTCTGAATCTTGCGAAACTTTGTAATGCCATCCGTTCCTAAATTAACTATGTGCAGTATTACCTGCCATTGAACGAAAAACGTTAAAAACAAAAAACGAAAAATCACTTTTTCTTTCGTCTCCTACATGATTTAGTATAATTACGATTTCTGTACCTTCAAAGTCATCGAAGTCGCTACGAGTAACCGCAATTTATGCCCTGACGTAATTCATTGGGTTATATATCCCCCATTAGGATGCCTATCCATTTTCCATACATATTGAGCAACTGCGAAACATTGCCTGGTTCGCTAATGGAAATACATGCAGGCATCTTCTATAAAATAAGGGGCTTGTGAAAACTATTTCAAGTATGTAAATACTCAAGCGAAAGTAAATAGCTTTTTTTGAAACAAATAAATAATCGAAAGGCTGAAATAACTGCCATAACTGCCTAACTTCCTTGTGTTTGCGGCACAACAGTTGATTCAGGCACCCTTGCATTTCAATAGTTGTTCATTTATCGGATTTCTTGGGAAATGTTTTAGTGCGAACATTAACAGTTGCTACATTAGCGTACTAATTTTTTCAAGAGCTTTCGAGCGAAAACGGTATATCATTCCATGTGATGTAGCTGATTCAATGTTTCGGTCTACACAGCGGTCAACAGTATCACCATTCCACAAATTTACACGTCTCTCTGCCTATTACAATTTGCGGAAAATCATTTTTTCTTGACTGATAACATTGGAAGATTGTATAAAAGTGTGGTGTCACCGCCAGACACCACACTTGCTAGGTGGTAGCCTTTAAATCGGCCGCGTCCGTTAGTATACGTCGACCCGCGTGTCGCCACTATCAGTGATTGCAGACCGAGCGCCGCCACACGGCAGGTCTAGAGAGACTGCCTAGCACTCGCCCCAGTGGGACAACCAACTTTGCTAGCGATGGTTCACTGACAAAATACGTTCTCATTTGCCGAGACGATAGTTTAGCATAGCCTTCAGCTACGTCATTTGCTACGACCTAGCAAGGCGCCATTATCAGTTACTATTGATATTGTGAATCATGTACCGTCAAGACCGACGTTCTTCATTAACGGATTAAAGTTAAGTATTCCACCAGCTACGTCCGTTTTTCTAAATTCTAATTTCCTTGTCCTGTTCCAGACCTCACGCCAGCCTGCGTGAGCTAAAACGCGTGCCTTTCGGCCTCCTCTAGTAACACGGTGTTGGCTCTCCTGCCAACCAAAACCAAAAGTTGTATGATAAACTATAATTTGAGAATTATAAACCAATAAATGATGTTGTAGTAATATTAAAAAATGTAGAAATGTTATCTGCTTGTCACATTCAGGCGATGAAGGTAGGTTTCGTAACATTTAAATTCGTGTGGTCTTTGAATTTGTGTAATCTCTAAAACACTTTCCTCCGATGAATTGCATTCAAACTATAATATTCTTTCCCTCACCTTCGATGGCTTGTAGGAAATAACCGATTTTTTCTCAAATTCTTCGAGAGAAGTCGTTTCATCACCTTGCACCGAACCAGGAGAGCCTGTGGAAGAGTAACTTCCTTAGAGTGAATCCGCAGAAATAAATGCAAATGTAAAAACATTTTTCGTGATTTGGTGAACTAAATATGATTTACAAAAACAAGATTGTAGCTTCGCTAATAATAGTGAATCATGGATATTTAATGCGATAAACAGCCTAGAGTTTAAGACTGCACACCGAGGAAGAAGAGATGAATGTTCTTTTTTTCTAAGGAGAGACAAGAAAGAAAACGTAGGTTAATAGATCAAGGGTCAGACTGGAGGGTACACTGATGATTATACTGAAAATGAAATGGAAGTTGATGGGGGACCTAACCAGGCAAACAGATGGTTGATGTTCTCCACTGGATACGAATCAGCCACAAGACTGTAGATATTAGGAAATACGGATGGGAAGCGTGTACACGCTTAGCTGAATACAATAATGAACTGAGAGGCCTGGAGAAGAGCATCTCAAAATGACACACTGTAGAACACACACTGTGCTGATTTTGTTAAATGGTTTGAATTAACGATGCAGGCAATATTAAACTGTGTCCTCTGTCGAACTTTAACTGACTTTATAAAATGTATACTACTTCACCATCACACCTTTGGGATTATGTTTCACCTGTGAGCTTTGATAGTTTAGTTTCTTCAGTTTCTGCATGTTAATTTAATATCTAATATCCGCAGTTTTTTGAGCTTTCGTATGCGACGGAAAATAAACGGATTTTGTGACACATTACGAATTCCTAATCAGGAGAAAATTATTTAGTCTCACCTGAGTGTTTTTACTAGACATAGTTCCTGTGTTTCCGTCAGAGTGTACAGTAGAGTTCCGCAGCACGTGGCGATAGTACATATATCTCCGAAGTTTAGGTTTCCCCGGTCTTTAGAATGGATATGGACTGCGATTGTTGTGTGCAGATGCGGACCGAGTTGGTGACACTTCACTCCCATCTCCAGGCTGTAATGGCTTCGGTTACACAGCTTCAAGCTGCAATGGATTGGAACCACTGTTGTAGGCCGGCCGTGGGGATCCAACGGACGTCCAGCACGTCTGAGTTCTCTGATAGGTCCTCACCGGTGGCCAGCCCAGTTACTGCTCGCACTGAGGTTGACCACTCACCTGTGGTCGAGTAGGAGGCCGGCCCCGGGCGTGGCAGACTGCGAAAGACTTCCCAGGGAACCGCATGTAAGGCTTCCCCAGCTAGTCTGACAAACAAGTTCCAGGTGCTGTCTGTCGCTCAGTCGCCTGTCCTGTTTGAGCAAACCTATCAGCCTGCAAGATCCGGGCAATCACGAAGGGTGGGGTTACTGATAGTTGTCAGCTCCAACGTTAGGCGCGTTATGGGGCCTCTTAAGGAAAGGCCCAATGTGCACTCCGTGTGCTTACTGGGTGGAGTCATTCCAGACGTGAAATTCAATTTCCAGATGCCATGAAGAGCACAGGGTGCAGCCAACTTCAGGTGGTGACTCACGTCGGTACAGTGATGTGGGCCGCTTTCGATCGCAAGAGTTTCCCTCTGGTTTCGAGTGGCTAACAGAAGTGGTAAAGGCTGCCACTCTTGCTTGCGAGATGAAAGCAGAGCTGACCATCTGCAGTACAGTCGACAGGCCCGATTGCGGACGTCTGGTACAGAGACGAGTGAATGGTCTGAATCAGAGGCTCAGACGGTTCTGAGGGCGTGTAGCCTACAGATTCCTCGACTTGCGCCACAGGGTGGTTGGATTTCGGGTTCCACTGAATAGGACAGGAGTCAACTTCACGCAGGAGGCGGCTACACGGGTAGCACCTGCTGTATGGCGTGACCTGGACGGTTTTTAGATTACACGGTATCGGGAAAACACAAAAGTTTTCAGTCACAAACGGTACAGGCCGAACACACGAAAAACGTAGATATAGGAACCATTGGTATAACAGTTGTAAATTGTCGTAGCTGTGGTTGGAAAGTGCCAGAGCTCCAAGCGGTAATAGAAAGCACTGATGCTCAAAGCGTTATAGGCACTGAAAACCGGCAAAAGCCGGAGATACGTTTAGCAGAAATTTTTGCGATGAACCTAACGGTATTCCGAAAGGAGAGGCTAAACAGCTGACGGTGGCATGCTTGTTGTTGTTAGAAGTAGTTTATCCTGTCACGAAATTGAAGTAAGTACTTCCCGTGAGTTAGTATCGGCAGAGGTCAATCTTGGCAACCGGAATAAAATAATAATTGGATCTCTTTACTGACCTCCCAATTCAGATGATACAGCTGCTGAAAGGTTCAGAGATTGATCTCAAACACGTACCGGACTCATAAAATTGCAGTTAGCGGTGACTTTAATGTACCCTTGATATGTTGTGGAAAATACATTAATTCCGGAGCTACGCATAAAACATAATCCGAAATGGTGCTAAACGTTTTCTATGAAAATTATTTAGAATAGTTAACCCATGAGCCCACACGAATAGTGAATGGGTGTTATTGCATACTTGACCTCTTAGCAAAAATAATCCTGAGTTAACAACGAGCGTCAAAACGGATACAGGGATTAGTGAACACAGGGCAGTCATAGCGAGAGTGAATATTAACTCCAAAACCCTCCAAAAATAAACTAAAAAAGCAGATAAAAATTCACTTGACGCCTTCCTGAGGGGCAATCTCCACTCCTTCCAAATTAACAAGCTAAGTGCGGGCCATATCCGGCTTGAATTCAAAGAATTAGTATCGACAGGAAGTGAAAGATTTATACCATGTAAATTAACAAACGATGGAGCTGGTCTCCCATGGTGCACAAAACGGGTCAAAATACTGTTGCAGGAACAGCGAAACAAACATGACAAATTTAGACAGACGCAAAATCTCCAAGATTGGCGAGCTGTTACACAAGCTCGAAATTTATCTTGCTCGTCAATGTGAGATGCTTATAATAGTTTCCACAACGAAACATTGTCTCGCAACCTGGCAGAAAATCCAAAGCGATTTTAGTAGTATGTGAAGTATATTAGCGTCAAGACAGTCAATGCATTCTCTGCGCATTAGCGTTGGAGCTACTACCTAAGACAGTGCTGCAAAATCAGAGTTACTAAACACAGCCTTCCGAAAATTCCTTCACCAAAGAAGACGAAGTAAATATTCTTGAATTCGAATCAAAAACAGCCGTCAACATGAGCAACATACCACTACTTAACAATCATATACGACCGTTCGCTCGACGGAAGACCCATACCCAAAGGACAGGAAAGTTGTACAGGTCACATCAACATTCGAGAAAGGAAGTAGGAGTAATCCACTAAATTACAGTCCCATGTCATTAACGTCGATATGCAGCAGGATTCTGGAACGATATTGTGTTCAAACATAATGATATACCTCGAAGAGAACGGTCTATTGACACACAGTCAACATGCAATTAGAAAACATCGTTCTTGTGAAACACAACTAGCTCTTTACTCGCAGGAAGTATTTCTGGATTTCCGGAAGGCTTTTGACACTGTACCACACAAGCAGCTTGTAGTGAAGTTTCATGTGGATGGAATACAGTCTCAGTTATGTGAATGGATCCGTAATTTCCTGTCAGAGAGGTCACAGTTCGTAGCAATTGACGGAAAGTCATCGAGTAAATCAGCGTTCCCTGACGTGGTGTTAAAGGCCCTTTGCTGTTCCTTATTTATATAAACGTTTTAGGAGGTTGTTTGCAGATGACGCTTTTGTTTATCGACTAGTAAAGTCACCAGAGGATCAAAACAATTTGCAAAACGATTTAGAAAGGATATCCGTATTGCGCGAGAATTGTCCATTGACCCTAAATAGCGAAACGTTTTGAGGTCATCCACATGATTGCTAAAAGGAATCCGTTAAATTCAACTAAATGCCAAGGAATTACAATTACGAACAACTTCAGTTGGAAGGAACACATAGAAAATGTTGTGGGGAAGGGAAACCAAAGACTACGTTTTATTGGCAGGACACTTATAAAATGTAACAGACCTACTAAAGAGACTGCCTACAGTACGCTTGTCGGTCCTCTTTTAGACAACTGCTCCGCGTTGTGGATCCCTACCAGATAGGATTGATAGGATTGACGAAGTACATCGATGAAGTTCAAAGAAGGGCAGCACTTTTTGTTTTATCGCGAAATAGGGGAGTGAGTATCACTGAAATTATACAGGATTTGGGATGGACATCATTAAAACAAAGGCGTTTTCGCTGCGGAGAAATCTTCTCACGAAATTCCAGTTACCAACTTTCTCCTCCGAATGCGAAAATATTTCGTTGATGCCGACCTACAAAGGGAGAAACGATCACCATGATAAAATACGATAAAATAAGGGAAATCATAGCTCGCATGGGAAGATACACAGTAGATGTTCGCTCTTTCCGCCCGCTATACGAGATTGAGGTAATAGAGAACTGTGAAGGTTCGATGAACCCTCTGCCAGCCACATAGATGTAACTAGCCGAGTATCCAAGTAGGTGTCGATGCAGATGTCTCATGTGACCTAAACAGTTCTCTGTGTGACTTACATGACCTACTAAATGAACTGAGCCTGGTGATATTATGTGGTCCAAATCCCCATTCCGATGTCTCAGTTTTGGTTTCCAGCATTTTCCTTACACTGCTTTAAGCAATCACTTTGAAAGGCCCGTTCGATAATGACATGATCGTGTTGCTTTCAACACCTTTTTCCAATTGGAGGTTGTGGACCTTCTTTGCTTTTTTACATACTTTTGCAGTTGGAGGCTGTTGTCCTTCCTAACGACCTCATCATCAACGGAATGTTAATCACGACTTTTTCCTCCTCTCTTTATTAATACAGTAGACGGAGCACAAAACTGTTTGACACAGTGCACAGCAGCTTTTTTTTTTGTTTACATTAAGAGAGGTAGTTTTAGTCCCTGAACTGTGATGATATTTAATAACATATTAAAGGACATTGCCGCAATTTCGTCATATTTAACCACGTCCCTCTGCGTAGGTAAGCGACCAGCATGTCCATCTGCCATGCGGAGGAGCCACTTAAATTACCGACGGGGGACAGAGACTGCTTCTTAGTGGGAAGACTAAAACAGGGTCCACCCACCCTCATAAGAACAGCTGAGAAATTACTTTAACGAGGGAGAGACGTAAGTTCCAAAGCCTGGAAAGCTGGCAAGTGCCGACAGAACGAAGTCCCCATAGTCTGCACACTGCATCCAAATGACGCCATATGGCACACGCTGAAAAGATGCCCGTCGGAATCGTGTGCACCTCAGGGTCATATCGCTGTGATATCATTTTTTTCCATTTTACAGTGATAACTGCAACATCTGTGGAAAATCTACAACTATCACACTCCTGAGTGATGGCAGTATACAGTTTGTATCGAGTACAAGTGCAAATATGTCTGTTGATGACTGAGGACCACAACAATACATCCGCATTTACTTCATTTGCAGTCTAGTAATTGTAACTATTACTAGTATTATGTTTTTAGGTTGGTTACTAACTGAAAGTAAGCATAGCACATGCAAACCCTTAATGTTTACCGTCTCCTAGGCAACAGGTGAGATATTGTCGTATGAAACACGTGGATGCAACGTACAGTCTTATACTGGCAGTTGTAGTCCACTTCACGTTGCAGAAAATTTCGTGGAATTAAATTATGTGATGTGTTTGTGTGAAAACCTAATAGACGCAGAGAATGAACGCTAATGTACTGATGTGGTACGTATTAAAGAACTAGTGATCAAAGTATCTGTAACTATAACCCTAACGCCGTGTTACTTTTTCTTCGGACACACTAGATATACATCTCAGTCCAGGAAAGCATGATGCATTCCCCTCTTCAAGAAACTCCTTTTATTTTGAGTAGCTTAATTTGTTTACCTCGTGGTTCTTATCGACAGTGTAGAGGATCGTTTACAACGAAGGCACCGAAGTTCTACTCAGTGAAATTCTCCCTGTTATCTCGAAAATGAGGAGCAAATTTGGTGTGAATCTATCACGTTGTGCTTATTTGTGCCAGAAATGAAATGAAATCATCGTATGGGGTATTTATTGGGCGGGATATCCCCTCCGGGAATTTAATCTGAATTGTATAGGAAAATAAACATGTGTTTTGTATTGTTACTATTTATTTCTCACCATTATTAACCTTGAAATTCAAATCAAATATATGATATTAATATACCTAGCATAGACTATATACAAAGTACGTCGAAACATCACAGTACTATAATTGTAAGCGATTTAAAATCCATAAATATTATAAAAATGTTTGCGTGTGTGTGTGTGGGGGTGGGTGGGGGGGTCCACATCTCGTCCTGAATCAATAGACCTGAATCATTGAAACCCCCTTCGGCGTTCGGCCGCCGTATTGCAAGTCTTTTTAGTTGACGTCACTTCGGCGACTTGAGCGTCAATGACGATGAAAATGATGGTGGAGTATGGAGGACACACAACACCCAGTCCCCCTGCCCGGAAACCAACTTGGACCCCATTGCGTGGCATGAAGTGGACGCTACTGCTGCGCTACGTACGCGGATGTTTGCACCTGATATTCGTTTGAGAGTCTCTGCACTATGCCTGCGAACCTTGCATTTTATTACTCGTGAAACGTAAAGGATCAGCAGCAAGATTTTTTTGATACAGTTAGGTTCATTGTGTGTGGCTTTCCAGAGAAGTGTCACCACCGATGTGGCGTGTCTGGGAGAGATCGCGCCATTGTCCAAGTATAACGACAGCGTCGCAGGAGGGCTTGCATTGTTACTGGCGCTGGTGGAATTGCAGCTCAGCTGGGAGCGCGTGCTTCGCCGGCTCGCGCAAAAGTTGTCGTAAAATGCAGCCCCCTGGTTTATGGGGCTGCCTCCACAGTACCACCAAGCCCTCGGCTCCAGCCGCCGTTGCTGTCGTCAGCCGCAGGGGGTGAGACGCCCGCCACTCGCCTTTTGCTGTTTGTTTCCCCCCCCCCCTTCGCCTCCCCCCCCCCTCCTGCCCCACCGGTCCCCACCAACCCCACACAGCCCACCCCGCCGCATCTTCCCGGACCAATCCGTTCCACTCGCGCAAGTGTTACTTGTTTTCATCCAGGTTTTGTAGAGATTCGAACACTCATACCTGGTTGACGTCAAGTATATCGGTATTTTAATATCCCTAGCTTCTTTGAAATTTAATCTGAATGTATAGGAAAATAAACGTGTGTTTTGCATTATTACTTTTTATTTCTCAGCATTATTAACCTTCAAATTCAAATCAAACAATCATGATATTAATATTCCTAGCATAGACTACGTAGAAGAAAGTGAAACATCACAGGTACTGTAATAGTAAGCAATTTAAATCCATAAATATTACAAAAATTGTGTGTTTGTGTGTTTGTGTTGTGTGTGTGTGTGTGCGTGCTGTGTGTGTGTGTGTTGTGTATGTGTGTGTGTGTGTGTGTGTGTGTGTGTGTGTGTGTGTGTGTGTGTGTGTTCGTGTTTGGTGGCTGAGTGAGTATAGTGGTCCACATCTCGTCCTGAATCAATGGACCTGTTACCACCGAACTTTGTATACATATTGCGGCGGCGCGGTTCTTTCCGTCCCTTTACAACGAACCTGCACCTACCTGGTAACATTGTCTCAGCAGATCATCACGCAGGGAAGCTGAGTGAAACCTACTGTACTTCGACGTGGACTAGGCTGCAATTAAAGGTCACTAATCTACGTTTCGGGATAAACTTTTCATATGAAATGAAAGGTTGGTAATTTTGTCCTCAATTATTATATTCTGAAACGTAGGTGAACAAGTATCACTGCCAAGCCCGTGCTAGTCTTAACACAGTCACTCACAATCCCTTTCACTCACGTTAGCAAGTTTATGTTGTTGCATTTCCCGAAAACGTAATAGCTACGAAAATACTGATTGTTTTAGATCGATAATGCTAGCCAAACAATAAGTCTGTCGGCAGCAAATGCAGTCACAGTTTTTAGCCACCGACCTGCTCAATACGTCACGCCGGAATATACGTGTTTTTCGGTCACAAAATTCACTTAAAATTTCTGAAATTTTTACACGCCATCGGAATAATTATGCCGTCACTTTACCACAATTTTGATGTATGAAACACTGCTAGATCGGGCAACTTATCGTTTCCATCGGAACTACTACTACACACGTCCGAACTGTTTCATGGCTAGGCTCCCACTCTTCTCTAGAATACTCTAAGTCTTCTCTACCAGCAGAGAAGAGGCGCGCACAAGAATATTCCTTTACCATTGGTCAATTTACTCAACAGCCAATAGCAAAACAACACTCTCACGCGTCAGTCCGTGCTTTTCATCAATAACCAATGGCAAAATAGTAAAATCTAATGACTGCACTTTTTACCGACGTAACTATCTAATATGCTGAAGTTTTGCTTATGCATAAAATTATTTACACTTGAATTAACTTGGACTATACCATAAACGTACTTTACAAAACTATTCTACAAATCTATTCGACAAAAACCCCTTTGTTCATATCCATACTTCTTTTAAATGTTCCCACACTAAATCCTACTACACAACTCGTTAAAACAATTATCTTCATATTAACCTTAAACCACACTCGCGCATCATTCATACCGCTAAAACACATTTCACAACTATTTTACATACACAAAAAGACATAATAATACTTTATGAAAATACTAGAATAGTTTATGAAAACATTCTATTACTTTAGTGCACTCTAGTGTGCACAATCGAAACTATAATCACAGTCCCGCTGTCCAATTACTGTCCTCTATCGGCTGATACATAAACTACGTGCGCGTCAGTCTCGCGTCACCATCTGTCACTAACCAGCTCTGAGACACATCTCCCACTTAACCGCCTCCAAGGCAGGATCGGTATATGGCGCTGCGCCTCAGTATCCCTTACACTCAGTCACAATCTCTGTGGGGATACGAACCACCTACCTGCCACAGCTAAGGGCATATGACGTTTTGAACACAAAGGTGCGTGAAAAAATGTCGCAGTATGCATGAACTCTTAGTATATTTATTATTAACTTATATCACACTCTACAGTCGAGTGAGGTTAAGGAAATCCCTGACACCTGGCAGCGCTTTTGACAGCTTTCAACTGCGAAGCGCAAACGGCTGTAGGCGAAAACGATAACCATGTATAGAGCTATGAAGAGGTGTTGCCGTAGAGATGTTTACAAAATCGCGTTGTAGACAAGCGAAGCAGCTGCGCCCAGTGTACAGAAACTATCCGGGATCATGTTTCTTAATCAGTATATTTTACTTATTCATTTGTGCATTACGCATATTTCTTTGCGCCAACGGCTTTGCCGCAGTGGTAACACCGGTTCCCGTCAGATCACCGAAGTTAAGCGCTGTCGGGTTGGGCCTAGCACTTGGATGGGTGACCATCCGGTCTGCCGAGTGCTGCTGTAAAGCGGGTTGCACTCAGCCCTTCTGTGAGGCAAACTGAGGAGCTGCTTGATTGAGAAGTATTGGCTCCCGGTCTCGGAAACTGATTACGGCCGGAGAGCGGTGTGCTAACCACATGCAACCCCATATCCGCATCCAGTGACACCTGTGGTCTGAGGATGAAACGGTGGCCAGTCGGTACCTTTGGGCCTTCATGGCCTGTGCAGGAGGAGAGCAAAATTCTTTGTGGATCTGCTTCACAACTTTAGAGGTGTTGCCTGTGAATGTATCAATATGAAATTTTTTTCGATACTTCATCACCAACACAGCACATTTTTTCTTTTTCTTTCTTTGCTTTTTATTTCTAGTAGAAAACAGCAAAAATAAATACCTAGAGCAGTGTTGGGTCTGTTAGCTAGAAGTAAAATAATTTAAAAACCAGAAACCACTACATCCTTCTCAATAGACACGTTTATAGTTGAACAATTATCCCTTATATTTATTCATACACGGCCGAAGATGCGTGTTATGATTAAGGAAAACACATACAAAATAATAATAATAAAATTTCAATGAAATCCGACACTGTGACCGACCGTGGTGGCAGAGCGGTTCTAGGCGCTTCAGTTCGGAACCGTGCGACTGCTACGGTCGCAGGTTCGAGTCCTGCCTGGGGCATGGGTGTGTGTGATGTCCTTAGGTCAGTTAGGTTTAAGTAGTTCTAAGTTCTAGGGGACGGATGACCTCAGATGTTAAGTCCCATAGTGCTCAGAGCCATTTGAAACGACACTGTGTGGGCAGAAGTTATGTAAACTTACTATTTCTTTAAAGTTTTCTTAGTTGCATTCATATTAGAGTTAATCATCAGGATTAGAGTTATTGTTTTAGTTTCATGTTTTACATTATTCGCTGTGTCGAGGAAAGCATACTCAAATTTTCTCTTACTTCTTCAAATGTTGTGATCTGAACTTTCATCTGGGGAGTAGCGTGAGCACAAAAGATTTTATTTTGTTAATAAGTTTTTCCAGCTGTTGCATGCGATTTACGTTTCCTCAAATAACTGTGTCATCGGCGTAATACTAAATAAATTTTGCTTACAGTTGTTTTGTGATGTTGTAAACACCTTTTTATTATTATTATAAAAAGAATAGCTGATATGGGGTAATCCTGTTTGACGGAAAAGTAGACCACTAAAGCCATCTACAATGAAGACAAAATGATTTCGGATGTGGAGTTCGGACATAGATTTCCATTACGTTTATGAAGTATTGTTCGATGTCTATTTTTCTGCATAACTCGCTACAAATATTTTCCTTTTAATGATGTCAGGTGAGGTTTTTTCCTTTTACTTCCTTTAACGAGCCGTGTGTTAACCTCTTTACCATATTCGTATTTCTTCTCAAACATAATTTTTTGTGTAAACATGTTAACCATAGCATCTTTCTCTGGCAGCCTACTTCAAAATTGTTCAAATGGCTCTGAGCACTATGGGACTTAACATCTATGGTCATCAGTCCCCTAGAACTTAAACCTAACTAACCTAAGGAAATAACACAACACCCAGTCATCACGAGGCAGAGAAAATCCCTGACAACGCCGGGAATCGAACCCGGGAACCCGGGCGCGGGAAGCGAGAACGCTACCGTACGACCAGGAGCTGCGGACATGGCAGCCTACTTGTCTATCACCGAGTGTTTCTTCGGTGCAAGCAGCGAGTCTTCAAATATTTTAAAATGAGTCCGGTCATGACTCTGAAAAACAGAGAGAACCACAGCTGGAATACTTTTTTTCCCGATTTCCTCCATTTCTTTGCTATGGCTTTGTTTTCCCAGTTCATCCTGATTTACTACGGTCGTTTCGTTGGTTTTATCTCTTGGTCAGTTTGGTTTTGTTGATTTTCACTTCGATAATATTCTTTGTATTGGATATCTTCTTACGTAACCCTTCCCAGCATCCTTCCTATATCCGTTTCATGCAGTCTATTATTGCTAAAGCTTCTACTTTCAAAAAAACTAAAAAATAAAAAAATTCCCGTATTTTTCAGGTAAGCCTACCCGATTTCGTTCCATTGATACAGCCATAGAACTCAGGAAAGTCTCCTAATGTCACTGTGATTATTTGTATCAACAGCAGATGTACTGGGTTGCTTCGTAACGTTAGCTGAGTCGTTGGTTGGAATATGTTATCTTCTTTCCTGTTCAAAGTTAGTTTTTGGAGAGTACAGATATTCTGGTTTAATGCCGAAAGTTTAGTCTTTCAAGATTTGTATTTGGTGTGGGGCTGGTAAAGTTATTGTTGTTAACATTTTGTGTGAAGAAGAAGGAAGATTAGAGTTAAAGTCAATTCGATAGAGAGATCATTGGAGACCTGGCACAAGTTCTGATAGTTGTTGTTGTGGTGGTCTTCAGTCCTGAGTCTGGATTTATGCAGCTCTCCATGCTACTCTATCCTGTGCAAACTTCTTCCTCTCCCAGTACTTACTGCAACCTACATCCTTCTGAATCTGCTTAGTGATTTCATCTCTTGGTATCCCTCTATGATTTTTACCCTCCACGCTGCCCCCCAATCCTAAATTTGTGATCCCTTGATGCCTCAGGACATGTCCTACCAACCAATCCCTTCTTCTGGTCAAGTTGTGCAACAAACTCCTCTTGTCCCCAATTCCATTCAATATTTCGTCATTAGTTATGTGATCTACCCATCTAACCTTCAGCATTATTCTATAGCACCACGTTTGGAAAGCTTCTATTCTCTTCTTTTCCAAAATATTTATCGTCCATGTTTCACTTCCATACATGGTTACACTCCGTACAAATACTTTAAGAAACGACTTCCTGACACTTAAATCTATACTCGATGTTAACAAATTTCTCTTCTTCAGAAAGGCTTTCCTTCCATTGCAAGTCTACATTTTATATCCTCTCTACTTCGACCATCATCAGTTACTTTGCTCCCCAAATGGCAAAACTCCTTTACTACTTTAAGTGTCTCATTTCCTAATCTAATTCCCCCAGCATCACCCGACTTAATTCGACTACATTCCATTATCATCGTTTTGCTTTCGTTGATAATCTTATCTCCTCCTTCCAAGACACTGTCCATTCCGTTCAACTGCTCTTCCAACTCCTTTGCTGTCTCTGACAGAATTACAATGTCAAACCTCTTCTCCATGGATTTTAATACCAACTCCGAATTTTTCTTTTGTTTCCTTTACAGCTTGCTCAATATACAGATTGAATAACATCGGGGAGAGTCTACAACCCTGTCTCACTCCCTTCCCAACCACTGCTTCCCTTTCATGCCCCTCGACTCTTATAATTGCCATCTGGTTTCTGTACAAATTGTAAATAGCCTTTCGCTCCCTGTATTTTACCCCCGCCATCCTTAGAATCGAAAGAGAGTATCCCAGTCAACATTGTCAAAAGCTTTCTCTAAGTCCACAAATGCTAGAAACGTAGGTTTGCTTTTCCTTAATCTTTCTTCTAAGGGAAGTTGTAAAATCGATATTGCCTCTCGTTTCCAATATTTCTACTGAATCCAAACTGATCTTCCCCGAGGTCGGCTTCTACCAGTTTTTCCATTCGCCTGTAAGGAATTCGCGTTAATATTTTGCAGCTGTGACTTATTAAACTGATAGTTCGGAAATATTCGCGTCTGTCAACACCTGCTTTCTTTCGGATTGGAATTATGTCTGATTACGAAAGGAAAACGGCCGTGCCCTTTTGAACGGAAGCTTACCGCCATTTGCAGGTTGATTGGTTTGTTGATTTGGGGGGGGGGGGGGGGGGGGTGGGGGAGGACCAAGCAGCGATTTCATCGGTCCCATGGGGTTCCGGAAGGACGGGGAAGGAAATCGGTCATGCCGTTTCAAAGGAACCACCCCGGCACTTGTGGAAATCACGGAAAACCTAAATGAGGATGGACGGATGAGGATTCGAACCGTCGTCCTTCCGAATGCGAGTCAAGTGTGCGCCACCTCGCTCGGTGCTGACATTTGCCCGGAGCGATTTAGAGAAATGATGGAAAACGTAAATTTAGACTGCTGGACGGGGATTTGAACTGTCGATCTACGGAATATGAGTCCTGTGTGCTAACCACGGCGCCAGTTTAGTATTTTCGGTGCGATTCTCTGCTGTTTCGATTCAAATTTCATTTGCTTTTTTTTTAAATAGATTCCACTCTACTAAGTCGTTTCATCGAATTACTCAAAAAATCGGGCTCATTTGATTGTTATGTTTTCAGTTTCCATGTGTCGTGACTAGTGATCTAGCGGTATAGGAAACCCAAAGGTCGCTGTATCAAATCCCGGTCGGACCAAGGAAATTTTCAGTCTCTCTTTAGTCTATCCTCAACGATGTGAGAAGTCACCATGGACGACATGCTGTTCGGATTGCACGTTAAACTGTAGGTCCCCTTCTCTCGTTGGATAACGGGGTGATGTTCAGAAACCCGCAAATCACCTAAGTAGCGCCCAATTAAAAACCTTGCTCTCGCCCGTAAAAAAGCAACAAAATTATTATTACTGTCATTTTTTTCTTTACTTCGGAATGAAAACTGCAACGGCAGTTTTTCGTGCAATTTCGGTATCGAGACAGAACTATTTCTGGGTTGTTGTTATTTGGTGGTAGTATATCAGTTATGACGTTACTCACTCTATTTGATACTCGTTTGTAGTATTCCATCAAAAAAAGCAACATAGCGCCATGGGCTGGCGGTAAGGGGAGGGGCAGGGATGGAGTGAATAGTAGAAGATGAGTTTGCTGGGTTATTGGTGACGGCGGTGGTGCGTCTCCAGGTGAGGTGCCGTAAAATGCAGTCCACTTCTTTATGGCATTTACCACCTCACCAACACCACCACCACCACCACGGTGCCATCCTTCTCAGAACTGTTCATCGTGACTCCCACCTCCCGCCTTCTGCTGTTGTGTTTGTGCCTACCATTCCTACGGCGTGCCCTTCCCCCCCCCCCCCCCCCCCCTTAGAGCCCCCCACCCCTTCCCAACGTATCGATTGTACTCTCCCAAAGCTGCCCACTATGCACCGGGGGCGGAATCGGCCAGCGGTGTCGCTTCGAGGGCTGAATAATTATTGCGGCCGATAAAACCTTCGCGGAAAAGCGCGATCCCGTCCGCCGACAGCCTTTTGCACCAAAACTTTACGGTTCGACAATAAAAACCGGTTTGCCTAAAAGAACGATAAATCAATGTCGTCAATAAACGGACTGATTATCTCCACTCGAAATTCGACTCGCCGGCCCGAATGTCGACGGGTCCTCGATTTATATGGCGATTTCCTCCCTTCTTTTGCAGCCTTTAAATACTGCTTGCTACAAGCGCGGCAATAAACTTCGGAAGGAAGCGAAAAAAAAAAAAAACCGTAACCGTGAGGGGGAGCAAAGGATATCGCGCGAAAATGTTTTACGACAGGTTGCTGCAGCAGATTTTCGACTTAAATCTCTGGAAGTTACGATTTATTTTCTTTTCTGTGGCATCCGTTTACGTTTCCTTGGCCGGACAATCTCTCCAGCATTACAGAAGCGGAGTTGATAATGCTGGCGCATGTGGTTACCTCTACTGGGTTGGGGCGACATTGGAAGCATACGACCGTACGGAATACTTCAGTTATAACTAATTTGCGAGAGTAAAATCAAGAATTCTGGATATAGTTAGATCGATGTAACACTCACACCATTTCGAATGACATATCAAGTATTTTACGAAATTATTTTTCAGAAAAAGACTGAAGTAAATTTTTATACTTCGACAGATGCTGACAAGCAAACCAGACGTATATAAAGTCACGAAGTCATAGTACTTCGACATAATGCATGGAACAGTAAAATAACTTATGTGCCCTCCGTTGCACGCCGTAAGGTGGCTAGCTGGGTATAGATATAAATGTAGATATAGAATGGATTCCACTGAATGTCATGGTGTAACTTTCACATCCTGTACCCTATACACTATATACACAACTCAATAAGAATTCCAGAGAAAAAGGTACAAACGTTACCAAATTTAACATTGTCATAAATGAGCGTTCTGACTCCCATTATAATCCACTTTGTTCGAAACACATCCGGATGGATTTCTTACTGTGAAACCATCGTCAGAGAAAGAAACACAAAGGCTCGAGGAACTTTTGAAAGATCGTTGTGGTTTGCGCTACCTATAAATTGCGTGACGGATAATGTATGAAACTCCTCGAGAGTATCAGCAGACGTCCTCGTTGAAACAGGGATGCCACGACGTTACAAAATTGTCGGGAAGTGCAGGGAATGGTGTATCTGATCAACTTCTGGTCCATGTAATACCAGTGTATTCACACCGTACGCATATGTAATATCCCAATTCTTCCAATTAATATCGGCGTGCCGGCCGGTTTGGCCGAGCGTTTCTAGGCGCTTCAGTCTGGAACCGCGCGACCTCTATGGTCGCAGGTTCGAATCCTGCCTCGGGCATGGATATGTGTGATGTCCTTAGGTTAGTTAGGTTTAAGTAGTTCTAATTTCTAGGGGACTGATGACCTCGGATGTTAAGTCCCATAGTGCTCAGAGCCAATATCGGCGTACTATATTTCTATACCACGTTTTGTGCGTTGAAGACGCTGTTTAAATTGCTCTCCTGAGGGAGGACCTTGGACATTAACGGATTCTGGCTATTTGCACTGACAGAGCACCACTCATGCACTCAAATAATGTCTTTCTCTGCCTACTTATGATCAGCACAATATGCTGCTTGTCATTCCATTCCGATCAGTGGCTATTCCTTTCAATTAATGTGTATCATCTGCAGTTTAACGTGCATTTCGTTACAGTTTGCTCACGTTCCTTATGTATAAGACCATCAGTTGATATGCTGGTGGAATTTCGAATGTTACACGACATGTCATTACCATGTTAACGCAAACAGTAACTAAGCTACTTCCACATCAGGCGATTTCTCACCGTTAACAGCGGCGTGCATTTTAGTCACTAAAATGTTTTCAGTTGAGTAACAAGACTAGCTAAACATTTTAAATTCACCAGGCGGCAGGGCAGAAATGTATTGTGTCCTCCTTCCGGTAATCAGCCTGTGTTTTCCGCAGCAATCAAAAAATGGTTCGAATGGCTCTGAGAACTATGGGACTTAACTTCTTTGGTCATCAGTCCCCTAGAACTTAGAACTAATTAAACCTAACTAACCTAAGGACAGCATACACACCCATGCCCGAGGCAGGATTCGAACCTACGACCGTAGTGGTCGCGCGATTCCAAACTGTAGCGCCTAGAACCGCTCGACAGCAATCAAACACAGCAAGTTGAGCTTTGGAGTTTCGCTGTAACCAGAATGCATAATGACTCTTGCAGAAGAGGTATTCAGTCATCAAAATGGTCGCTAAAGGATAGGGCTGTCTGAAAACGTTAGCGAGGTGTACGACATTCCCAGTCACTTGTAACGATTCCAGCAAATAAATGTTTTAATGTTTATGGTGTATCAGTTCAAGAAGCTGTTGTACCGTGGCCCACGCTTGGAGGCCAAAATGTGGCTAATGGAATCTGAAATGAAATTTGTGGTGTTGTTCATAGATTTCCCTTATGCTTGGCTCCATTTTCGCCATTAATCGAACCGAATGTCATCTCATCAGACATACGACCTATAGGCCTAGATGTGGACAATATATGTGAATAACTGATAGATGAACGGGGATAGTACTATGAAACATGTTTATTCTAATAATGGTTCAAATGGCTCTGAGCACTATGGGACTTAACATCTGACGTCATCAGTCCCCTAGAACTTAGAACTACTTAAACCTAACTAACCTAAGGACATCACACACCCATGCCTGAGGCAGGATTCGATCCTGCGACCGTAGCAGTCGCGCGGTTGCGGACTGAAGCGCACAGAACCGCTCGTCCACACCCGCCGGCATATTATAATAAGGAAGTGAATAAGAAATAGGGCGCGTTGAATGATTTGTCACAGAACAATGACTAATTTCATAGGACTTTGTGGGCTTTCTGATGAACTGGTTTGGCGTCATGATCTCACTTACGTTGCAGTTGTAAACGTGAGAAATAGGGCAGGGCGCACAATGTGTGCAGCGGTAATTGTGATGGGGTGTTGTCACGGAGCGTCTCGGTCTACGGTCTGCCAGTGGAAAATGACTGACAGCGGTCAGCGTTTGAAATTTTGGTCTGTTTTGTTCGAGTGTGGCTGATTAAGACTTTAGCTTCATTGACGTTCAGATGGGTTGGTTGTGGAAGAGGACAGAAGAGCTGGCTACGAGAAATTTCCTACCGTTGTGTTCCCGATCCTATTGAACTGAAATGTCGTGTGGCTAGGGCCTCCCGTCAGGTAGACCGGTGCAAGTCTTTTGAGTTGAAGCCACTTCGTCGACTTGCGCGTCGATAGGGATGATATGATGATGAAGACAACACAACACCCAGTCGCTGAGCGGAGAAATCAAACACGGACCCCTTTGCACAGCATTCGACCGCGCTGACCACTCAGCTTTCAGGGTGGGCCCCGATCCTATTGTAAGTGCCAAAGATACCGTGGCATTTCCGACCAACCGGTTTTGGACAGAAGAGGAAGCGCAAGAATTTCCTGTTTTATTTGCTTTACTTCCAGACAAGATTCGAAACACACATGGAAGAAAAAGTTTCTCCGATTGAAAGCGAGATACCTGAGGTCCCACCGAAACACCGAAAACAGTAGTGTTAGACATTGAAACACCTATGGGATTTTTTTTTTTTTTTTGGTCATCCGTCTACTGACTGGTTTGATGCGGCCCGCCACGAATTCCTTTCCTGTGCTAACCTCTTCATCTCAGAGTAGCACTTGCAACCTACGTCCTCAATTATTTGCTTGACGTATTCCAATCTCTGTCTTCCTCTACAGTTTTTGCCCTCTACAGCTCCCTCTAGTACCATGGAAGTCATTCCCTGATGTCTTAGCAGATGTCCTATCATCCTGTCCCTTCTCCTTATCAGTGTTTTCCACGTATTCCTTTCCTCTCCGATTCTGCCTAGAACCTCCTCATTCCTTGCCTTATCAGTCCACCTAATTTTCAACATTCGTCTCTAGCACCACATCTCAAATGCTTCGATTCTCTTCTGTTCCGGTTTTCCCACAGTCCACGTTTCACTACCATACAATGCTGTACTCAAGACGTACATCTTCAGAAATTTCTTCCTCAAATTACGGCCGGTATTTGATATTAGTAGACTTCTCTAGGCCAGAAATGCCTTTTTTGCCATAGCGAGTCTGCTTTTGATGTCCTTCTTGCTCCGTCCGTCATTGGTTATTTTACTGACTAGGTAGCAGAATTCCTTAACTTCATTGACTTCGTGACCATCAATCCTGATGTTAAGTTTCCCGCTGTTCTCATTTCTACTACTTCTCATTTCCTTCGTCTTTCTCCGATTTACTCTCAAACCATACTGTGTACTCATTACACTGTATATTCCGTTCAGCAGATCATTTAATTCTTCTTCACTTTCACTCAAGATAACAATGTCATCAGCGAAACGTATCATTGATATCCTTTCACCTTGTATTTTAATTCCACTCCTGAACCTTTCTTTTATTTCCATCATTGCTTCCTCGATGTACGGATTGAAGAGTAGGGGCGAAAGGCTACAGCCTTGTCTTACACCCTTCTTAATACGAGCATTTCGTTCTTGATCGTCCTCTCTTATTATTCCCTCTTGGTTGTTGTACGTATTGTATATGACCCGCCTCTCCCTATAGCTTACCCCTACTTTTTTCAGAATCTCGAACAGCTTGCACCATTTTATATTGTCGAACGCTTTTTCCAGGTCGACAAATCCTACGATAGTGTCTTGATTTTTCTTTAGCCTTGCTTCCATTATTAGCCGTAACGTCAGAATTGCCTCTCTCGTCCCTTTACTTTTCCTAGAGCCAAACTGATCGTCACCTAGCGCATTCTCAATTTTCTTTTCCATTCTTCTGTATATTATTCTTGTAAGCAGCTTCGATGCATGAGCTGTTAAGCTAATTGTGCGATAATTCTCGCACTAGTCAGCTCTTGCCGTCTTCGGAATTGTGTGGATGATGCTTTTCCGAAAGTCAGATGGTATATCGCCAGACTCATATATTCTACACACCAACATGAATAAACGTTTTGTTGCCACTTCCCCCAATGATTTTAGAAATTCTGATGGAATGTTATCTATCCCTTCTCCGTTATTTGACCGTAAGTCCTCCAAAGCTCTTTTAAATTCCGATTCTAATACTGGATCCCCTATCTCTTCTAAATCGACTCCTGTTTATTCTTCTATCACATCAGACAAATCTTCACCCTCATAGAGGCTTTCAATGTATTCTTTCCACCTATCTGCTCTCTCCTTTGCATTTAACAGTGGAATTCCCGTTGCACTCTTAATGTTACCACCGTTGCTTTTAATGTCACCAAAGGTAGTTTTGACTTTCCTGTATGCTGAGTCTGTCCTTCCGACAATCATATCTCTATCGATGTCTTCACATTTTTCCTGCAGCCATTTCGTCTTAGCTTCCCTGCACTTCCTATTTATTTCATTCCTCAGCAACTTGTATTTCTGTATTCCTGATTTTCCCGGAACATGTTTGTACTTCCTCCTTTCATCAATTAACTGAAGTATTTCTTCTGTTACCCATAGTTTCTTCGCAGCTACCTTCTTTGTACCTATGTTTTCCTTCCCAACTTCTGTGATGGCCCTTTTTAGAGATGTCCATTCCTCTTCAACTGTACTGCCTACTGCGCTATTCCTTATTGCTGTATCTATAACGTTAGAGAACTTCAAACGTATCTCGTCATTCCTTAGTACTTCCGTATCCCACTTCTTTGTGTATTGATTCTTCCTGACTAATGTCTTGAACTTCAGCCTACTCTTCATCACTACTATATTGTGATCTGAGTCTGTTATCTGCTCCTGGGTACGCCTTACAATCCAGTATCTGATTTCGGAATCTCTGTCTGACCATGATGTAATCTAACTGAAATCTTCCTGTATCTCCCGGCGTTTTCCAAGTATACCTCCTCCTCTTGTGATTCTTGAACAGGGTATTCGCTATTACTAGCTGAAACTTGTTACAGAACTCAATTAGTCTTTCTCCTCTTTCATTCATAGTCCCAATCCCATATTCTCCTGTAACCTTTTCTTCTACTCCTTCCCCTACAACTGCATTCCAGTCGCCCATGACTATTAGATTTTCGTCCCCCTTTACATACTACATTACCCTTTCAATATCCTCATACACTTTCTCTGTCTGTTTATCTTCAGCTTGCGACGTCGGAATGTAAACCTGAACTATCGTTGTCGGTGTTGGTCTGCTGTCGATTCTGATTAGAACAACCCGGTCACTGAACTGTTCACAGTAACACACCCTCTGCCCTACCTTCCTATTCATAACGAATCCTACACCTGTTATACCATTTTCTGCTGCTGTTGGTATTACCCGATACTCATCTGACCAGAAATCCTTGTCTTCCTTCCACTTCACTTCACTGACCCCTACTGTATCTAGATTGAGCCTTTGCATTTCCCTTTTCAGATTTTCTATCTTCCGTACCACGTTCAAACTTCTGAAATTCCACGCCCCGACTCGTAGAACGTTATCCTTTCGTTGATTATTCAATCTTTTTCTCATGGTAACCTCCCCCTTGGCAGTCCCCTCCCGGATATCCGAATGGAGGACTATTCCGGAATCTTTTGCCAATGGAGAGATCATCATGACACTTACAGGCCACATGTTCTGTGGGTACACGTTACGTGTCTTTAATGCAGTGGTTTCCATTTCCTTCTGCATCCTCATGTCGTTGATCATTGCTGATTCTTCCGCCTTTAGGGGCAATTTCCCACCCCTAGGACAAGAGAGTGCCCTGAACCTCTATCCGCTCATCCGCCCTCTTTGACAAGGCCGTTGGCAGAATGAGGCTGACTTCTTATGCCGGAAGTCTTCGGCCGCCAATGCTGATTATTTATCAAAATTTAGTCAGTGGCGAGGATCTAACCCGGGATCGAAGACGTTTAGATTATGAATCAAAGACGCTACCCCTAGACCACGGGTAATAATGGGATTAACGGGGTAATAAATGAATAGCAACAATTTCGCAGCATGTGGCCTGCAGTACCACATCGTCCACCAAACGTATTTGATGAAGCGTGGATGGTATTGAATGGGAATGAAGGAAAAGCCCAAATAAGAAAAGGCCATGAATTTCGCAATCTATGTTGTCAGTCAGTGGATCGAAAAACCTAGTTTACCAGTTCTAATGCACGAAGTTTGCAACCAGCGGCACAGAACAACACCACTAGCAAAGACGATACGGTAACGCAGTCCCTGCTATTCCGAATTTCGACGTAAAATTCGGACATGCGTGCATGTCCGAAGGAACAGGCACTACGGCGACTAAAGCCGTTATGAAACACATGAAATGTATTCGCAGTTTCATGTATTTCATTACGGCTGTAGTCGCCGTATCGCTGCGTGTCCGAAGGAGCTTTGCATCGTAATTCCGAATAACGCGGACACTGCAGTATTGAATTTATCCGCCGACATTTGGCAAGTAAAATGTCTCCCCTGTACGAGAACGTACACAATGGATGTACGAGTACAGGCTGTAGACATGTGGTTGACGACATATGAAGGAATTATTTCAATAGTGGTTCAAGTCAATTACCTCCACTTTTCCGCCTATAATGCTTCTGAAATTAATGATCCAAACAAATGGAAAGAAAGGTTCATCTCTCGCAAGAAGCCATATGCATCAATATTTCTGGTATCTCAACTGCAGATTTTTCCGCGCTTATTTAACTTTAGGACTCTTTATCTCAGAATGAACAAAAGTGGACTTGTACCACTCTGAAATAAGCCCTTCGTATGGAAGTTTGCATCTGGCCGTGTGTCGTGTTCGGGTAGCCAAATGGTAAGGCCAGCGCTCGCTATAAGCTGGAAATTCACTTTTGAGTCTCGGTACGGAACAAATTTCCATTGTTATCTTTCCATTATACAGGGATGGTTGGTCATATTCGCAAATACAAATATATATATTTCATATATGTCATACACAGTCAGAGGGTTGCAGAGGAAACTAAACTTCTCGATTAACATCTGTACATATATTTTCTGATATGTACGGCCCAGGAGGAGCCAGTAGAAGCTATATTTGAACTTTAAAAACTATTCCATTGGACTACTTGTAAAAAAAAAGCCTTTAGATAAAGGACAGTTGTAGAAATATATGACGATTTCGAGGATTTAAGAACATGTTTCAAATTTCTGGCTTTGTTACAAAAATTTGAGTTAGAAACAAAAAGATTAATCATTTGCTGCACTAATGTTCTAGAAAGAAAGAAAATAAAAGAAATAATTTCAGCATTCTTATGCACTATACACTAACTGGATCCAACGCTGGAGAAATGTTGTTAATAATACGGTAGGGAAATCCTGGCTAAAACGTTTGTGGCAGGAAACGCCACACTGACGTCACACGCGTCGCGTAGTCCACGGTCCGAAAGCCCACGACACTGTCGGCCTTGCGTACTTTTCACGGAAATTCCTATATTTAAGCAGGGCCAGTAGAAGAGAGCAGAGTGAATGGAGACTAGGTTAACAACGTATGTTTCCACTGGTTGATAGCGTTCACTTTGTGCTTCTTGCGTTCCTATATGGTCAGCACTTCAACAAAAGCAGTGATTTCCTTATTACTGGCCACAGTCGTCTTAATCGTTCTCCTGTCACTATTAGCTATTACAGGTTTTATTTCACATTTGTGTGTTTCAAACGAAGTGAAAAAAAGGAAATGGTCGTATGGCACTGTTGGGCGGGAGTCCCCATGCGGGGAAGTTCGGCCGCCGTATTGCAAGTTCTTTTTAGTTGACGCCACCTTACAGATACCTCCAGCAGATTTGGAATGTTATTTCCGCTACACCAACTAGGTGCGCAGCGCCAATGTATCGAAGACTGAACCAACATCACTCTATCATGCAAACACTGGATTTACAGTGCTCGGCGGAGGGTACTTCGTACCAATATCAGCGATTTTCTATCCCATCCGATTCACGTATTGGTCGAGGGATAAAGGCAGTCTATGTATCTCACACTTGCCCTAATCTCTCATGACCACGACCCGAAACGGTCCCACAATATTCCTCTAAACCTATTCCGTACTGCAGTGCATGTCTTTATCCGCCGATAGCGGGCAAATGGCTTTCAAATAAAATGTCTCCCCTGTACAGGAATATACGTAATGGATGTACAGGTTGTAGACATATGGTTGACAACGTACGGAAGTTTGGGTTTGGCCGTTGAGTCGCGCTCGAGTAGCCAAACCGTAAGGCGACCGCTCGTGATAAGCGCGAAATCCGGATTCGAATCCCGGTCGGTAACGAATTTCCACTGTCGTTATTCCATTACACAGCTGATGATAGGCAATACTCGCAACTGCAAATACATTTTATGTCCTCTAAAACTAGTTGTCTAAAACTGTGCAACAGTATTTCGCAAACACAATTTCGCCTTTCCTCAAATGGTTCAAATAGCTCTAAGCACTATGGGACTTAACATCTGAAGTCATCAGTCCCCTAGACTTAGAGCTACTTAAACCTAACCAACCTAAGAACATGACACACAGCCATGCCCGAAGCAGGATTCGGACCAGCGACCGTAGCGGTCGCGCGGTTCCAGAATGAAGCGCCTAGAACCGCTCGGCCACACCGGCTGGCTATGACTTTCATTCGCCTTCAATAGTACATGTTTTGTCCCATTTCATATCGGATTTTTGTATTACTCTCAAATATTTAAACCTTGTTAAATGCACCAGATGATCACCACTAATCTTGTGATACAATATTATAG